>NW_010246762.1:36403-54356 GCF_000690775.1 Eurypyga helias
GTCTATATCCTTCTGATGTTGAGGGATCCACAGCTGGATGTAGAACACCAGGTGGGGTCTCACCAGAGCAAAGTACAGGGGGAGAGTCCCCTCCCTTGACCTCCTGGCCACACTTCTCCGGATACAGCCCAGGATATGGTTGGCTTTTTGGGCTGCCAGAGCATACTGCCAGCTCACGTTCAGCTTTTAATCCACAAGTACCCCCATGTCTTTCTCCCCAGGACTGCTCTTTACCCGTTCTCCACCCAGCCTGTACTTGAATGTGGGATTGAACTGACCCAGTGCAGGACCTTGCACTTGGCCTTGTTGAACTCCATGAGGTTGGCAGTGGCCCACCTCTCCAGCCTGTCCCTGTCCAGGTCCCTCTGGATGGCATCCCTTCCCTCAAGTGTGTCAGCTATACCACACAACTTGGTGTCGTCAGCAAACTTGTTGAGATTGCACTCAATGCCATCATCTATGTCACTAATGAAGATGTTAAAGAGCAGTGGTCCCAACATTGACCCCTGAAGAACCCCACTTTTTACTGGTCTCCACTCAGACATTGAGCTATTGACTACCACTCTCTGAGTGTGACCATCCAGCCAGTTCTTTATCCATCGAGCAGTCCAACTGTCAAATCCATGTCTCTCTAGTTTAGAGATGACAAGGATATCATGTGGGACAATATTGAAGGCTTTGCACAAGTCCAGGTAAATTATATCGGTTGCCCTTCCTCTATCCCCCAAGGTCGTGGTCATCCATGGTGGAAGGCCACCATATTAGTCAGGCACCATCTGCCCTTGCTGTCACCAATCACCTCCTCATTCTCCATGTGCCTTAGCATGATTTTGAGGAGGATATGCTCCATGATCTTGCCAGACACAGAAGTGGATTGATTGGCCTGTAACATGTTGTGTTCTTGTTCTGTATGATACTGTTCTTTCTGTATGTCACTCTTAGGACATAATGACAAAGAAAGGTTTTAGCAAGATTTATAAAGTTCTGGTGGAGGTTGGCCCCATAATGCTTTAGGGATAGTGGGGCAAGAGTCTCCCTTTAATGACAGCATAACTTTCCCAGTGCCCATCATTGCTCAGCGCACCCACATTAATGTGGTGTGTTTAATGTGAAAATAGTTACCAAAACAGGAAAATAGTGCTATTCATGTCTCATATCCATCACTTGGGGCTGTTTGATTTCTGAAAATCAGATGTCCTGTAGTTCATTATGCATTCAGAGAGTCTAGCAATTGTCACACAATTAGTAAAAACCAGATAAACCTGGGCAATATTATGGGAATTTCTCAGCTCTCAAAGAACTTGATGATGGTTTGGTGCTGAAAACCTGGCTTCTATTGCCACCAGGAACTTGGCAGCTATGAAGGTGCTGTGGCTGAGATCCACATAGCCAGTGTCCATCACCTGTTAATCACACTAATGCCTAGGCTCAGGAAGCCCTCATGGGCGATGTATTGATCAAGGCAGTGCTCTCCTATAGCCTTCACAGAGCCTTGGTATCTCCAAGTACCACAGCATACCCCTGGTATATGTCAGATGGAGTTACCAGCAGCATACTCACCTATGTGAGGTATGGCTGGGGCTTAGAATGGGAGCTCTGAGGGCATCAACAGTTTAATTGTTGCAATGGATCTAGAAAATGTTTTCTGGAATGGAGTACCAGTGAATGCTAAGAGACTGCAAAATCCAGACCAAAGCAAATTAACACATTTCACACAAACATTCCCAAGCCTTTTTATTGGAGAGCCATAGTGTTAACTCAGTAATTCTGCTATATATTAGATTCCTGGCTTGTGCTCTGTCATTCGGCCAGGAGAAAAAATAACTACAGGGAAGAATGGAAGGTCTGTGGTTATTTGACTCCTGCAAAGGGTTGGCAAACTGTTCTATTTCTCTTCAAACACAACATGGTTTGGTCATTTTTGTTTTACATACAGCATGATATTTCTTTCCTATTAGGAAAAATACATATAAAGGCAGTACAGTATTATGATAATTGGATGTTGATGCACACAGGCAAGTCAATCACCGGAAGTACTGTTGCCTTTCACCCCTTTATTTTCTTGTTTGGAACTTCCCTCCTGTGCATGCTGAAGTTTAGCTGGTTCCAGGATTTGGCTGAAGCTTTCTTCCAAATAAAGATTCACAAGAAACTTTTCCTGAGGACCAGTTTCATTTCTGAGTGTTGCTTCCATATTATGGCCTCAGGGACCGAAGTTACAGAGCTTTTAGGACATCTCGGTAGTTCTTCCTACTTCACCTTTCCAGGAATAGCCACATGCTTCAAAATCCAGAAATCTAAGATTGCCATAAACCAGAAACAATTTCATAAACTAGAAACAATTTCATAAACCAGAAACAACTTCAGTTGTAAACCATTTCAGCCTGAGGAGAAGGGCTGGGAAAGAAGTAGGTTACACTTAGGTAGTAGGTTAGCTCTGGCTGGCTGCTTTCCATCCCATTCTTCAGGGAACTCTCATTCTTTCTGGGTAGCTGACTTTGACATTTCTTATGAGATTTCTTCACTTTAAATAGACCTTCTGAATCCATTTTAAATTTATCTGAGTTAATTGAGAAATACATCTTGGACTTTTATCACAATACATCGCAATACCTTTAAAAGCACTTAAAGCACTAGATGTCTGCATAAAAAAAAAAAAATCCAACAAAAACAACAATAGAGAGAAAAATGGAGGGGAGACCTTCCTCAGAAGCTGATTTACAGTTTACAGGATTGTTTTTACCTTCTTATCCAGTTGCTTCATGCTGTGTGGATTGCAAGAACAAAGAGCAGAAGAGGACACCTTGGCTAATGGGACATCTTGCAAGTGGTGTGAACAGGAGATGATACTTGTATTAGAGCCCATGTTATCCGTGCCACTTATGGTACAATTTTTTACTTCACCTGTGTAAAAGAGTGAGTTGGACAGTGGTGATAAAGGGAATCACCTGTCTGCAAAGAAAATAGCTGTTCTTGTGAAATGGTGAGAAAACAGAAATGTTCTTGGAGGTTCTGTGAAGAGGTATATCTTGAAAGCACTGCTCTTCCCTGAATAAAGGCAGAAGTCCATGGGGAGTAGGTGGGAGGGAAAGGGGTATTACCAAGGTTGCCAAGATGTCCATGTTGTGCTGTGAGAGGCAGAGGCAGAAGCTGAGGTCCCTTTTGCAGCTGCCATAGACAGGGAAGCAGAGAAATGAAAGCAGCCTGGCAGAATGCAGAGGCTAATTAGCTCATCTGTCTTGGCAGGCCACCATGCAAGGCTTCCAGTCTTCCTAAGGCTTGACTGGAACTTAATTAGCAGATGTTAAAGCTTTTGGCATAAATAAGCCAAAATGATGCCAATGGAAAGAGAAACAAAGGAAATTATTGTAGGGGGGAAGATTTAATACAAAACTTTTCTTTTCCATCTGTTAGATGCTGTTTAGTTACAGGGCACAGGGTCTGACCCATGCAAGTGCAACTGCACTGTTGTTTCTCCATTGCCTGGAGTCCAAAGGTTGGCTGGGGTTTGCCCCTCACACGCTGGCTACATAAGGTCCTTAAAACTTTAAAACCTGGAAACATTCAGAATAAAGGTTCTGCCCTTCTGTTAACTTTCAACTCCTGTGTCATTTTTATGCGACACTTCCATTTTCATTGCCTTTTATATATGTACTCTATGGCATATACAAGGTTTTGGGCATAAGCTTTTGACTAGTTTTTGCATATCCTTGAGCGTTATCCTCTCCATTTGGGAGAGATTTTCTGAACTTTCTCCAGGACAAACTCCTGAGTAGGACCTGGCCGCAGATGTGACACGATCACTTCTTGCCCCTTTTCCCTTATTTTTGAAGTATGTGGGGCTCTCCCTGAACCAATCCGTGTAGCAGTTTTAGAGGACTGAAGCAAATAGAGTTTCTATTCTGAGATGTATTTATACCTGTTCTAACTGTTGCAAAGTGCTACCTGACTATCTGCTCAAGGACTGCTCCCTGCCAAACTCGTTGAGGTGATGGTTACCTCTCTCCTTTTGATTTTGTAGATTTGGTTACAGTGGAGTTAAACCCAGGGTTTAGTTTAGACCCATTTGCATCCAACCATTCAGTAAAGTTCTATGAATCATAAACGAAACTCAGAGCTATTCCATTCTGAGATGACTCATTTTTTGGCCAGGTTTTGGAAGTATAATATGGAGGCTCATTGAAGAATTCACTTTCTGCACTAAAAAGAAGTTAAGAAAAAGAGGAGGACAAAGCCACAGTTGGTGTAAACACACATAGATTTAAATCTTGCTTCTTTAAAAAAAAAAACCTTTTTGTAGTTGTGTTGCCGTACAAATGAAGGCATCATAGATATACATCTTCATTTAGTTAAGCACAGCAAAATTGAAAGAGCAAATTAGTTGAGCAACAGTAAGAGGGGTCTGATATCCCATCTTTCAATTCTTCAACAGTAAAGACCATGTTTATCTAGTTTCTTTTTTACTGATATTGATCCCCAAAATGTTCTTCTCATGATCCCCCAAGAAATCCAGCTCTGTTATTTTTTCAAAACTCTCCAGTTGGTTGTGATGTGTGTGCTTTGGATGGAAGTGGAATTTGAGTGGGAAAGAAGATGAAAGGTCAAGAGAAGTTTAAGGGGAAAACAGCCTCTCTAAACACCTCAGTATTCACAGAGTTTGGCAACACTGCACTAACCACTGAGACCTAAGCCTTGTATCTAATTTTTGTGGGCAAAACCAAGGCATTATTTTTGGCACTCCAGATTTAATGGATGTTCCAGTGTTTCTATAGCAACTACTTCAAAGACATTAATTTAAAACATTTTTCCTCATTGTTTGAATGCTGGTCTTTCAGTTCAATCATCGATTTGAACTAGCATAATATTAACCTCTGTAACAAGTATTGATGGCATTCTATGGAGAGATGGGTAATTTTCATGATGTTTTCTTACTCAGATAACAATACCATTCCCCACTATCTTACAAATGACAGCCAGCAAGCAAGTCTACTCTATGACGAGGTTTCCTTCCTGTATACTATCTTGTCACTCCAGTAAAAATACAGCTTGACAGCTGTAAATTACCTAAACATCTCCTGGAAAGCAGCCATCTAGTTGAAACCTGGCTCATCTCAAGGTAGCCACCAGCAATGCTGACTTCACATTTAAGTTTTACAAGCAGGTCATGGCAGAGAAAGGTGACAAGAACATTTTATTCTCTACTTTGAGTCTTTCTACTGCCTTTGCAATGCTGTCCTGGGGGGAAGAGGGTGATGAGGGGGTGCACTATTTGTGGGGAGTTGGCTACTCAAAGAGCTCACTTGACACAGAGACAGGAGCAGGAGAACCATGGAGGTTTTATTTCAATTACTGCTAAGCACGTTCCAGCTGAGCACATGGAATGCCCTGTCTGTAAATGACAGCCCAGAAATTTCTGGATGATGACAGAGAGATGCATGATGCTAAAGCTGGCAGAAATTGAAGAGAAAATCAACGAACAATTTGAATGTAAAAAATTTCAATTAGGAACATATTTTTACCATGCAGTGCTTAAATACAGGAAGAGGTTGCCCAAGAGGTTGTGAAATCCCCATTCTTGGAGGCATGTCCCTGAGGAACATGATCTAAGTAGACATGTTTTGAGCAGAGGGTTGGACTAGATGACCTGCAGACCTTCCTTCCAGCCAAGATTTTGATTCTAAGATTCTGTTGCACAGGGGCAAACACACTGGCACACTTGTTGACTGTTTTCATTAAAATTAAGTATGGTGTACAGAGGGACAGTTTCAGAAATATAATGGTTTAATGTCCGATTACGATCCTCAAGTTTTAATATTTCTCTGCAATATTGATTTATTATAAGGTTGCTGCAAGAAACCATTGTAAAACACTGCTGGATAGATTTTGAGCAAAATTTTATTACTGAGTGGATGCATGTGTTTTGTTAGAGGAGCACAGCACACTACTCTCTTCCTTCTCTACTTCAGTCTCTTCCTGGCATTTCCAGTTCTCTGCTCTTCCCTAGTTCTCTTCATGAACTGCTCTAGCATGGGTCCCTCCCATGGGGTGCCTTCCTTCAGGAGCAGCCTGCTCCAGGCTGAGTCCCCCATGGTGTCACAAGGCCTCCAGCAAACCTGCTTCAGCCTGGGCTCCTCTCCCCAAGGGGCAACAGCTCCTGTCTGCTCCAGCGTGGGCTTCCCAGAAGGTCACAGTCTCCTTCTAGCATCCTTCTGCTCCAGCGTGGGGTTCTCCCAGGGCTGCAGGTGGGTCTGTGATCCCCCGTGACCCTCCATGGCTGCAGGGCACAGCCAGCCTCACCATGGGCTGCACCACGGACTGCCAGGGAATCTCTGTTCCGGCATCTGGACCACCTCCTCACCTTCCTTCTCAAGTGGATCCGTCTTGGAGTTGGCTGGCATTGGCTCAGTCAGACATAAGGGAGACTTCGAGCACCTTCTCACAGAAGCCATCCCTGTGACCTCTCAGCTACCAAAACCTTGCCAAGCAAACCCCATACAGCAGCACAGGGAGGCTGCACTAGCCTGGGGTGCTGAACATAAGTTTAGTTATTGTCCTCTCACTATTCATTCATTGTCATTGATTGTGACTGTAGGTTAAATTATCTGTAGCAAAACATGAGGAAACCTCTGCTTAGAGTTTTGGGTTTGGAAATCCATGTAAGGTAATTTCCTCATCTTGCACCTGTACTATGAACATTAACATATGAACAAAAGAAAAGGTCTAATTTTTAAAGAATAAATGAAGATGATATAACTTAAACCTGTGACTCTCTCTATACTGGCTTAACACTGCTTTGACAAGCCTAGCACCATGCTGTACTCAGGGCTTTGGCACCTTGACACAAAGGCACATGTTGGAGATATCACAGGCTTGGGAGTTTGGCCATATGGATTGTGGATTCTTGGGTGATCCAAACTTTTGACATACCAGAACAACTAGAACATGAATTTCATATAGGCATTGTCAGGTTTTACCTTAAAACAGCCTCTATCAAAACTGAAAATGAAGATGTTAATCTTATTAGCTGAAACCTGATTTTAAATTGGACTTGGGGAAGCAAAGTTTGTATGAGACAACAACTTGAAATTGCAAGAATTCAACAACACAAAACTTGAAACACAAAACTTGCACGGAGTGATCTTTATTTCATATGCATACTCGCATCACTAGCCAACTTTACTAACAGATAGGGTGCCAGCGGCAAGCTGTCAGATTAGATTGGGCTAATTAAACCTTATTACTTTGTTAAGCACGGCTCATTGAACAGTCACTGTGTAACTGTTCACAGAAATTCACCAATTCTTACAGCCCTAACCAAGCAAAAATATGAGGCTAGTGTTTAATACCAATTGCAAAAACAGCAAGGTTTTCTCCCATGAAAGTATGAACACAATACATCAGACTGGAACAACTTTGCACACAAACAGTGTTTATATTAGAGCCAAGAGCAAAATTGTATTTCTTTAGAAAATTTGCTAAAGAGAAAAATGAAGCAAGCCAGGAAGAGTAATTTTAACGCATCCAGAAAATGTGTTTGCATGTCTAATGTAAGATTTTAGGCTGCTGCTTTTAAAGGATCTCTTTTAAGCCGATCATTACTCCTCAGGAAAAAAGGTTAAGTAACAGCTGCTTAGGACCAGTAAGACTTTTCCATGGACAAACTTTCCACTATCATAACTACAGTTTGCAAAGTTGGAGTCTTAAAATTACACTCTTTAAGTCACAGCAGGGCTCCTGGATAAAAATGTGATTTGGCCAGGAAATATCAAGCACCTTAACATTGCTTTCAACCATCTGCCAAATGTAAGCATGAAGTACAGATGATTATTAAGACATTTTTGTTTTGGTTCATAAACATGGATTTAGAAAAATCTGTTTCCAGCCATTCTGGTGTAAGAAGTTTGCTTTCCATATGATGCAGAAAACTCTATATACCAAAAAATAATTTAGTTTTGCTCTGAATCAATGAATACTGTAGATGGAGAAGAAACTTTTGAGGGTTTAATGAATGAAAAAAAATGGGATCATATCCTTTACTGAGGTTTCAGAGCTGAAATTTTATCTTCAAGGCTTTGCTATACAAAAATGGAAACACAACCATTTTGCACATATCTATAACTGAACTGTTTCTCACTGCGCTTTTCTAGTTGGGAATGCTTTTACACAGGTATATGAAAAGAAAACTTAAGAAAGTCTTGGATACACTTTCAAACTACAAAATGTGAAGTTTGTTATCCTAAAGTCATTATTTTAATGGCAGCCAGGAACGGAACTCCTGCTGAGTTATGCTTGACTAACATGTGAATCCTAGGTCTATCTAGTTTGAATGAGAATCATAGACCTACGTTCCTTCTGGATAATTTGACAATACCATTCATCACCTGTAAATTCCATAGTCATTGTTTGAAATGGATGTGTTTACCTCTCACACTATGCAAATTATTATATTAAAGACTCATTAGAGTAACAAACTCTTGACTTAGAGGTCTCATTAATCTCCATCTACAGTATAAATGAGCATGCAGGATCTATCAAACAGGATAACAGAGCTAAGACAAATATTTTTGGAAAAAGAAATGCAGGGAAGAATCTTACGCAAACCATCACCAGGCTGGGTGTGGTTTATCTTCCATACATCTTCTTTACCTGATGACTTGAAAGCCAGGGGCAGGCAGACCTTTCAGTCCTGTTGCAAAAACAGAAATTCATGGGAAAGTCTGACTGCAACCATGTCTTCAAGAGATACTCCAGTTAGGTTCTTCAACCTAACACTAACTACTGCTTCAGAGACCCCCTCTGGGTCGCCCACAATGACTGCATCCTTTCAGCTAGTTTGGTGCTGGGGTAAGCAATGGCGAATTTTGGCAACGCATACAGTCTTCATGGGCAGGACATGAAGACAGCCTTGGCCCAGCTGATACAGAGTGGTCCATGTCTATACCAGATATGTGATATATCATGGGGGTGTTACAGGTCTTCCGGAGTAGGGTGCCTGTGTCTGCTCTGCAAGCACTTGGTCTGAGTCTGCCCTCAGCCAAGTCTGACATTCAGCCTTGAGTCACTGCCACTTTTTGTTTTGCTTTGCTTTGCTTTCAGAATGCCCAAAATAACAGGACAGTTATGTAACAGCCTGAGAGAACGTTTATATAGAGATGCTGAGGGTGGTCATTGCATTCAGCAGGGCATGACTGGGGCTGCCTGAGATTGCAAAGTTTGCTGAGGATTTGGTGATTAAAGGAGCTAGGCAGCTTGTATCAGAGCACTTGGAGTAAAATAGTATGAGTACAGTCAGATGGTCAGGTATGAACTAAGGTGGAAATCAAAATAGCAGTGTAGGCACATTTTGCAGGTTACTCTCTCCAGGAGCAGACCCTGCTTTGGACAAGCTGTTGGCTTTCAGAACTTCTGCTGCCTTCCCTGGTAGGACAATGAACCTCTTCCTCAAGCCACCACCTCATGAGAACACTAATAATTGAAACAAAGAGGGGCAGATTTTGAAAGAGTTTAAAAATCAATCCTTGTTGACTTCCAACAAGAGGGTAATACAGAAGAATGGCTGAACAGCAAACACATTTGCATTTCTGTCTCTGCCACAGTTTTTTCACTGTACTGCAGCATGCTTTGGTTCACCTCAGGGTCAGGCAAGGGATCAAGAATTACCCTCAACCCTTGCATACATCTCTTTACAGCATTGAGCCTCTTTCCTGCTGCCTTCCTCTTCAGCTGGCCATGCAGCTGCACAGTGGATGCCACAACCCAGGCTTCCTCTTCTGATGTGACTAAACCAAGACTCAAAGAAAGCCTCTGAGTGTGGGACAGTTTCTGAATGGATGCAAAGTTCATTTTGGGGGAACAAAGAGGTTGCATGTTAATTACCCCTTCTGCTCTGCTTTTCATAGAACAGAAAGTCGGCTTGGTTCAGCATGTTGTGGTAGGTGTCTGAGCTGTATGGTCAGGAAAATAAAGTCCTAAGGCAGCCTCTAACACACCTCAGAAGATGTTTAGCACTTGTGCCATTAGCTGGCAATAAGCTAGGAAGGTATATCTGGAAGAACAGGTGATCATGGCTGTGGACCTCTTCTCTCCAAAGTGTGTTTGCCTATGGCCATTATGCATGTTGGGGACAGCAAACATTAAAGCCAGCTGGCCCTGACATCACTGCTCTGCATGGCTACATGTGGATGGAAAACAATTTCATCAGCATTTATCTGCATCCTCAGATAATTTTGGTTTGATCCATGTAATGTTTAACAGAAGCATAAATAATTAACATTGCTCAGCTGCACGAGTAAAGGAGCAGCACAGAACAGTGAACAGCCTGATTGTCTTGGAACTCTGTGAACATCTCACTCTCTTTTCCTGAAAGACTGCATTTGTGCAACCAGGCATTCTAACTTATACATTCATGCATTCAAATGCAGTGGTTTTGTGGCTAGCAAACGAGAACCATCTGCTCCATCAAACCTCAACTGACCTACACAAGACTTCCAGGGGACAGCAGGAAGTGGCACTCTAGTAAGAAAAAAATCCAAATTCAAACCCAAAGTACTTACCAGCAAACTTTGGCTATGTCTAAAATGAGCATGCAGAGTTCAGATGTATTCTGAAAAGAGCTGAGGCTGTAGACACTGTGCAGGGAACCTAGCTCCATGACCAAGGCCATGGATCCCTGTAGATAAAGTACCTTCAGGATCCAGGGAACTGTGCCACCCCTTCCTGAGTGGATGGTAACAAGTCCTGCAAGGTGCAGCAGAGTCAAAGAGGGACTGACAGGACTTCTGGCTGGCTGATCAAACATGCATCTAAACAGTTGATCCACCCATGAATGCCAGCCAGCCAGCTTCACAGAACTTATCTTCCTGTGAAGGAATCCTAGGAAATTGAAATATGTCTTTACAAGAAGACTGAGATTTATTGCTTGAGATTTCCTTCATTTGTTGCTGGTTAATGTTACTGGGTTGCTCTCTTCTGTTATTTGCTATTCTTTGAGAGATTTGGGACTGTGCCTTTGTTTACTCTTTACATATGTTACAACAGTTGCATTTGTTCAGTACTGTGTTTGGGCACTCACAGTGATGTCACACGTATTTTATACAGCTCCTTCAAGTGTTAGAGGTTACATTAAGTACTTTTCAGATCTTGCTATATTAGGTGGTCCTTAACAGAGAGAATTACTGGGTTTTGAGGAGACACTGTGTCTGAAAGATTACAAGATTACCATTCAATATACAGCTAAAATTCAACATTCTTACACAAATGAATGGGGTACCTTCTTTATTAATGAGGCCAAGAAGACTCATCGGCTTCTGAGACCAGTGGGGTTTCTACTGTATAGAAATAAAAGATGAGTTGTTGACACTTAAGTGGAGTCCAGTAGGCTGGGTAGCATGGCTGAGCACAAGTGATGGTCCCTGCAGCTTGCCTGCCCTGACCCTGGCCTTCAGAGCTTAGCGCTGGGCAAAATTGTGTGTCTCCAGATGGACCGTTGTCTCCATCTCAGGTAGTGTATAGGGCAAAGTAGCTGCCCTTGGCACAAAAATGACATTTCCAATAAATATTTGTTTAGGAGTTGCACATCCTTTGTGACAAAACACTCCACTCTGCTGGCCAGCTGGGTCCTGTGGTCTTTGCTCTCTGTTGGGATAGGAGAGATGTGGACACATGCATATGATGTCCAAGAAAACTAGCTTCATCAGCATTCAGCTTTGTCCTTCTAGGTAATATGTATTTGAAGCCATGTAATGTTTAACAGGGGAAAACAGCAGTATGAGTAAAGCAGCAAGAAACAGCACAACCCATACCAGAGCAAGATCCTTCTGAATTTAATGTAAGTACCCAGTCATCTTTACCTTAACGATCTTGATGCAGCTGTATGGCACTTAGCTAGTGAGTCATGAAGCACAGCTGCTTTCAAAGGTGAAACCTGGTTTCTAAGCACTCAAATGACATCAGAATTTAATTTCAAGAAATACTGAACAGCAGATTGTGAGGATACATTATAGCATCTCCACAGAGTGTAACTCTGCTCTGAATATTTATCCCACAGAATCTATTTCTTTAACAAGGGGGAAGTATTCTGACTTTTCAACTGTCAATCTTATTTTTTTATTATTACTAACGTTCCCTAAAGCTTACTTCAAGATAACCAAAACTGAGGCAAATGAGCTTTCTTATTTACAACACCATGGTCCAGACAGGATTCACAAATTGATTTTGCTATGCCAACTACCCTGTGATTCTGTGATTTACTCAGATCTCACAGAACAAAGCTGGAGAAGGACAAGCTGTCTCCTTTTCATCCAAATCTTAATGGTCAGATTGCTGGGAAATTCAAAGAAACATCTCATCTGCTCTACTTAACCTGTGTAGTGCCTCTGCCATTGACTGGGGGTGAGCAGCTAACTCATGTGATCTCCTTCTCTGAAGTGGTTCTGTTTTAAGTAGAACATCAGATGAAGACTATTTGGATTTGTTTTTCTAGTAATTAGTGTAATTGGAATAGTTCTTATCTGTTTTCTGACAGCTTAAACATACTAGAACCTACAAATCATTCCAATGTGTTCATGGTCTAACCAATAAAAGAGAAAGCAATAAACAAACAAACAAAAAATGGCCACAGGTACCAGAAATGGCCAAGATGCCATGATTCAGGTTCATTGCTGAGCACTACTCTAGTCATGGGCCTATTTGCCTTACAAAAGGAGGCTTTCCTATTGATAAAATTTGGAAGGACAGGACGGGCCAAGCCCACTCCAGTGACCTCACCCTCCCATGAGAGGAATGGGGGGGTACACACGGAGATGAATGCATCAGGAAGACATGCATCACGTGAGTGGTTGTTTCAAATAAAGCCACATAGTCTGATCTAATCAGGTATTATTGAAGCATAAAATTATACCAGCTCTCTTGTGATTAGTCACTTTGTATGTTAAAATGAGTCAGGAAAGAAAGAATACCACTTTTGAGTACTGCAATCTCGTATTGTTTTTCCATTGACATAGCACTGTTATTTGATGTAAGCCTCATTCAATCACTAATAGCATAATAATCCTGAGAGCTATTTGAGACAAACATAAAAGAATTAATAGTTAATCCTGATGTGCTGCTTCACCATAAAACAGATATATACAGAGTAAAAAATAAAAACCCAAGGTATTTTTCACTTATTCTCTCTCTGAGTCTTATTTTTCTTGCTTCTTTCTCCACATGTTTCTTTCTCCAGAAACAAGGGACTTTCATAGCAGAAGTAAAGTAGAAGTGAAGCAGGTAGCAATGGATAGGAATTACAAACAAACTCAGAAGCACAAGGCTTTAAAAAAACATTTCAGTAGTAAAGGAGCAGGTCAGGCAATAAGAGTGATTAGTGTTGAAGGTACTAGAAAATAGAAATATAAGGTGAGATATTGACACAGCTGACCTCCAGCATCCAAGACTATTTTGTTCTTTGTCCACACAGTAGCTGTGACAAATGAAGGCCACCCTCCCGCTGTGCTTGCTGGTGTCCATGCTCCACCTCACTGTCCAAAGCCTGACCCAGACTGACCACCACAATGACGAGCCCAGTGAAACTGACTCCCAGGAGCAGCATCCCCTTGAGGGATATCCTCTTGAGTCCTGCCAACGGATAGTCCCCAGCAACACAGACTTTGCCTTCCAGTTTTACAAGCAAGCAACCAGCCAAGAACCTGACAAGAATGTTTTCTTTTCCCCAGTCAGCATCTCCACTGCCTTTGCCCTGCTGGCCCTGGGCTCCAGAGCCACCAGCCGGGCTCAGGTGCTGGAAGGGCTGGCATTTAACCTCACGGACATCCGGGAGGAGGAGATACACGACAGCTTTCGACATCTCCTCCTCTTGCTGAACGGTCCCGGCAGCCAGGTGGAGCTGAGCATGGGCAATACCATATTCATGGACAAGAACCTGAACCCACTGAAATCATTTCTGAAGGACATCAAAAAAATATACAAAGGAAAAGTTGTTTCTAGTAATTTTCAGAATTCCACTGAAGCTAAAAACCAGATCAATGATCATATAAAGAACAAAACACATGGGAATATAAACCAAATACTTAAAGACCTCGATCCAAGCACTCTAATAGTAATTGTTAACTACATTTATTTCAAAGGTAAGTTACATAGATGTTATTTACTGCAGTAACTCTATTTCACCTGCACTAAAACAAATACACCTGATTGTTTCAGATTTATTTTTAGAAGAAAGGCCAGTGTTAAGATTAGGCTATTATGATAAGAAACACTGGAACATCTCTACGCTTCGAAACTTCTTCCACATCTAAATTTTTCTAGTATATATTTAGGCTCTTAAGCATAAAAGTTCATTTATTTTCAATCTTCAAGTTTTAGGGAATTGCCAGAGCACAACAGATTTATGCATTTGTAATTTTTTTTCATACTTTATCTCCTTATTATATAAAAAATTACAATATTTTCACCAGCTGTATGAAGAAGAAAAATGAATTCCAATGATGCAGACTAACAAAAATTGCCAAACACTTTAACTTACTTGCAGTCCATTAAACGGGCAGGTACCTCTGGGGTTGGAGTCTAAATGTTCTACAGCTTGTCATCTCATTATACATATCCCAAGAGATACTTGTGAATGCACTGCTTTGGCAATGATTAACTTCCTCTTAGATGTTATATCCATTTTTAGCTGCATACAGGACATACATGGAATTTACCACCCAGAAGGGCATCTTTAGAAACAGATGAACTTTCAGCAAAACAGATTTTATTTCAAGTACTTTATTAAATTTGGGCACCTTAGTCTTTGATGCCTTGGTCTAAGGCATTTCTTTATGACACTGGAATATATATTTTTACTGGGGAGGCAGGGTGGAAAGCTCAAACTTACACAGTAATCACAATACTGTGGAGTTTGCAATTCTACTATTTATTTTTTAATATTGTTTTATTTCTATTCAGTATTAAAAAAAAAGAGAACATACTTACAAAATAGCAAGTTGTGATCCCTGTGTATCTGTTCAGTGAATGACCTGATTAAATACAAAATAAAATATCCTAGAAAATTCAGTTGAATAAACATCAAGAGAAAACTATTTTGAACATTAAAACCCTTGAAACCCTATTCCATTTAGTGTATTGCAGTTGTAAGTGGGCCAAAAGTTTGGGTTGTTCCTCCATGTAAGCTTTTCCTTAGTGCTAAAGATGAAGAACATATGAAAAAGCACAAAAGGAGCTTAGCATGTTACCTTTTAAAACACAGACATATGCTGTGAAACTTGCTTTAGAAGCAATATTCTGAAACCAGAAAGTAACTTGCTGGGTTTGGGTCAGTTTTCATTTTCTTCCAATAAAATGTGAGGTAATATGATGAAGTTACTTCATTTAATTTATTTGACTTAGGAAGGTGTTGTACAAGTCCATACAAAACTTAACCTGAGATATTTAGTTGTTACTGAACATAGTACAGCAATGATGAAAGGGAAGAAGATCTTTAATAAACTTGAAATACCTTTGATCTTCCAGTATAAGTTTAAATCTTCAGAAATGGCTTTATCTGGTGTACATTGGTCTGGACTATATTAATATACCCTCCTTTAAATAAGCATTCAATTGCATTCTTTCTCTTTTGGTTTTCAGCCTACTGGGAAAATCCTTTCAATATTAAAGGGACTCACAAGGAGTATTTCTATGTGAATGCAAAGACCTCAGTTGAAGTGAAGATGATGACTCGAGATGGATTTTACAAAACATACTCTGACAGGAAGCTGTCTTGCGAGGTGGTGCAGATTCCTTACAAAGGAGATGTTGCTGCATTTTTTATCCTGCCCAATGAAGGCAAAATGAAACACTTGGAAGATGCCCTGACAAAAGACACTCTGTCTAAATGGGAAAAAACACTTAAAAGACGGTAAATACAGAATTCTGATTTGATTTCAGAATCCAAAATCTGAATACTCTGATCAGGTTTTACAGTTCCGAGCCTTTGATCTTGACTGAAGATTTAAGTAATGGAATAGGTGTAAAGGGAGACACCAGATGTTTTGGTGATTTGATACTTTCAGCAAAAATCAGCATTACCTTGTGATGAGAGAAGAGCTCTGTGACCTGGGAAATTTAATTTCTTCCCCACACATTTTCTAGTTGATGTTAAATGTCCCCATTTCCTTTGCCTCAAGCACAATATGTTGAGTGGTAAAATTGTGACATAACAATCATATCCATCAGAGGGAATGGATTGTGAATTCCAAAAGAAAAACCTTCAAGGCTAGAAAGAGAATGCCCCAAAATGCTGGCACCACCACTGCTTTTGTGTTGCAGAATCATACAAGAAAGCCCAGTTGATGTCTATCTCCTTCCATACTTCCCCATCCTCCAGGCCATCAGCTTCCCTTCTTTTTTTTTGCCATCTTTTTCAGATGAAAAGACTAACGTTTTAGCACAAAAGAACCACCATCAACTTGGGAATATTTAGTCCAAGCCATGCTTTGATTGCAATAACTACCATAATTTTCTTTTGAATTAACAGGAGGATAGAAGTGTATATTCCAAAACTATCGATTTTGGGCACCTATGACTTAAAGAAGATGCTAATGAATCTGGGTGTAACTGACGTGTTTTCTGACCTAGCTGATCTGTCTGGAATCACAGAAAAGCCTGATGTGAAGGTTCCAAAAGTAAGTTTGTCAGCAGAAACAATGGTCTGTGGATTCCTCAATACCCAATTGTCTTGCCCAAAACTAAGCTGGGAAATTTTACATATTGCTATGGCTGGCTGATACTCTGAAATAGATCATTAAGCTGCTAAAGAAACATTAAATTCCTTCAGTCTTCTCCAAGATCTGGAGATAATAATATGTCTTTTGTCTGATAGGCAAAGGTTGGGAGGGGTGTAGCATTTGTCCCAGAAACCAAAGAAAGCCCAGTTTCTACATGTGAAAGAAGTGTCCATGGTTATCTATGCTGAAGATGCCTTGCATCAGCATATCTAATGGAAGAAAGTAGGTTTTTTTCTAACGTTCATTCTATAATTTTAAAGGGTTTTAAAACATCTGCTGCCATTGTGGTCCTGATGTGTGCTAATCATGTAAGATGGACCAGACTTGAGAAAAACATCCCATTTACTGAAAATAATGTGAAGAGAAACAGATAAAGAGAAGAGAAATACTAGTATTCTTACAGCCATTCTGAAAGCAGCAATTACAATGTTTTAATATTTTGAGGCTAGTAAAACAAACAGATTAAAAATGCCCAACAATAATTTAACAAAAGATTTGGTATCAAGGTTGAATTTCTACTTTATTCCTTGCGAATTTGCTTGAATATGTTATTTTCAGTTAATTCCACAAGGTGTGCATTCCCTAAAATTTGTGTTGGATACACCTGTGGTGAGGAATACAGTATGTGAGAATACTTGCTTATTGAGACAACATTGCTAAAAAACTCACTATGGGCTATAGTGGCCTTCATCCTGGTTCCTGGTGTACCAGCAATTTTTGTGAAAGGCAGCAGCTGAATTAACTTAGTACTTATTTTAATAATTTCACACCACATCCTCCACATACATTAATTCTTTCTGTATTTCACTGTAGGCTGCTCACAAGGCCCTGCTGAAGATTCATGAGAATGGCACAGAGGCTGCAGCAGTCAGTGGCACAGATTTTGTTCCTCATTCTGTTCCTCCTGTTGTTAAATTCAATCGTCCATTCTTGCTGTTGATTGTTGATCAATATACTCAGAGCATCCTCTTCATGGGAAAAATTGTAAAACCAACTGAAAAATGACCAGTTAATGTCTGATATTATTGATTTGAACTGCATTCGTCATGAAATTAGAGTTCAACATGATTAAAATTAGATCAAAACAGTTACTAAAATTTTTCTTTTTCCGAATAAATGAGGCAAGGGTGTGGTCATTCTTAATTACACTGTTATAGTTCCTTCTCCAGTATCATAGAATTATAGAATGGTTT
>NW_010246763.1:0-53846 GCF_000690775.1 Eurypyga helias
GGGGGGTGGGCAATATGCCTCAACACACTCCCTCTAAATGATGCCAGTGCACAGCCATCATTAAGTATCTTCTTTAAAATGTCATTTACCAAACTCCCTAATGAAAAATCCATTTCCAAGTGACAAGAGGTCATTTTAAGTAACAGTGAAAGGAGCTTTAATACACTAAATCTGCTAATGCCAACTTGCTTTAAATACCTAAGCTTTGAAACACAGGGCAGACAAACAGGTTCAGTATAAATTTGCCCAGGCTTTGCTGGGGTCTTTCTAGGTCATCTACATCTTTCAGACCTAAGTATGTCAAAATAACTCTAAACAATTATAATAAAACCCATCAGATTCAGCTACCCTTTCCATATATACCTGAAACGGTATTCACGCCACTCTGCTCACATGAATCTTCACACACTTAATGGTTTTGCACCCTTGCCTGTCTTTGAGGTCTGTTCCTATCTGTTGTTTCCTCCAATTCTTGCGCTTCGTGGTACAGAAAATGAACCCACACAAACTACCCTCAAATCCATAAAACTCTGGCAGAAAAAGCAGGTTTTGTGGGCAAGAAGCACATTCTCAGCACAGGCGGCTACTGACAAGGAATGGCGCTGCTCTGCAAGAAATCTGACCAGCACTTCAGTGCCAAGAAGACCCCACCTGTTATATTTGGAAGGGTTGAATCATGCCATAAAGACTTTCCGTATCAATGGCTGATGATAAATATTGTAAGTTCACAGCAATCAAAACTTACGCCAGCCCACTCCTTCCTGCCAGCCAGCAGCATCCTGTACCGGTAAATACACACACGGCAGAGAAGAGCGGGCAAAGAATCATCCAGTGGAGCCGGATGGAATTAAAACAAAAGCATACACAGTAGTATAGAAAATTAAGAGAAAAAAATAAAACTGCTAAACTGAAAAAGTTTTATATGCATGAAAATATTTGTGACCAACTAGCATCTGAATTATCCTCATAATTAAGAGCTAAACTGAAGCCTAGTGGAAGAAAGAATTATAACTGATTACACCATATTTGAGGAATACTTTAAAACTCAGACCTGTTAGAGAACCTTCATGTGATTAAAAACCAGTGCAGGATTATTACACAGATCAGTATGCAACACCCTCACAATTTGATTTAGCATACAAGAACATGATTCAAAATGTTTTTAGCTGAAATTAAGAATATTTATTTGTATACTGAGAGAGTATATTTTCCTTTCCACTATCTGACGATTATTTTTAGGTACATATGACTGTGCTTATAATTTCTATCCTACATTTCTAAAAAGCAGAATATATACATAACAAGTATTTCACATAATACAAAGCCAGACTGCTCACAGATTTTTACGATTATCAACAATAATTTCAAGACAAATTTTACTCCGTGTTTCTCAGTCGTATTTGCCACTAAGCAGGTAGTTGTTACAGATCACTGGAATCTAATAATAAGAGAGAAACATTCTACCAAACCTAAAAAATAGCCAGATCATGGTTTAACTGCTCCTGCTTAGTGAATGTATCACCACACTCAATATTATGAAATCATAGTTAATAATTTATCAATCATTAAAGTACCAAAAATTATTTTTATGGCTATAAAACACAGTCAACACATTTTACTGTGACAGAAATGTCCCTGTTTTTCAGAATGAGATAAAAAAAAAAATCAGAAGCTTCTGATTTGAGTTACAATACAGGTTTCTAGAAAAGGGGATCTTACGTGCATTTAACTTCAAAGCTTTATTAAATGAGTCTGAGCATTAACACTGTACAACAGCTAGAAAAGTAGGTACCCTATCAATTCAGAATATTAAAAAAAAGTTGCAAAAATGTTGCTTAGAAGCAGAAATCCTGTTTAAAAAAATAGAGAATATGGAATTGAAGACATTGAACATGGGCTTATCTGCAGCACTAAAACAAAAGACGTGTGTTTTACAAAATATTTCCAATGCTAAAATCTCATGCTGTGAAAGTATAGGAGAGTAGCTAGGAACAAAAGAAAAGCCCTAAGTATTATAACATCTCCAGGGGCTAAAAGTAACTACACTGACAACAAAAAATTCATCTCCATAGCAGATCTCATTTTTATAAAGTCCAAGTAAGTAAACATCATGCATTTATTCAATTTAATATAAATGTCTTAAAGCACATGAGCTTTTCATAGGAAGTTCTGGACAGCAGTATATAACTTAAGACTAAGGTAAAACAGGAACATACATGAAAGCTGAAAAGGGAAATATATTATTCCTTAGCGATAAAATGCATGAGGGTTTTTTTTCTGTTAAAAAAAAAATCTTTATTTCTTTTTAAGGTCAAAAATAAACTTAGCAGAAAAATTACACATTACAGTTGAAGGAACAACACTTTTTCTTGGAAAGATTTCATCCATGCATAGTTCTGTAAGAGTATGAAGTTCTAACTGTGTACTGGGAAAGTAATTTAAAAATAGTATCAAATCCACTCCTAGACTTGCGACTAACTCATCTAAATGTTGTGAGTTACATTTTTTTTATCTCAACATAGATTAATCAAGGCAGAATATCTGGGTACAATTTGGATGAAAAACACCCAAGACATTATGAGTAGATACCGAAAAGGCTATGTCCCTCACAAGGGAAGAACCAGGAGATGGCTTGTTCTCCGGCTATGAATATCCAAAGCTGAAAGTTTCAGACAACTGGAATATATAAAGATGTGAGACTGAAGCAAGTTACCAGGAATTAAGAAAGGACGTGGGCTATATAATGCAATGAGATATTCAATGGCATCTGCAGGCATACACATTTTAAACCGTGCGTCAGATGCTCCTTTTACACTGAGGTACAAGCTAAGGAATCTCGCATTTACTTCACAGCTTGAGCATATATAAGCAGTGATGGCAGCGTAGACAATACACTATGAATTAACATATGTTAATGTTAACAGCCTAAGAACTTTACCAGTTGATAGAGACTAACAGCCAAGAAAAACAAAAAGGAAATCATTTGTGGATTACACTGAGAATTTTGGTAATTAAAGCAAACAAGTTATAAATCAATTGGTCAAAAGAACTGCTATATTCTTAGACATTCTTTATTGTAATCTCATGAATGGCTTTGCACTGTTTTGCATAATGTAACCACAGAGATGATGAAGGAAAAAATCTTTTATATGTTTAGTTATTAAATGGTGAACATGTTTATAGGCAAGGACACCACAGTACGTCTTCACCAATACCTGTCAGAAGTAGTTCAAATTAGCATAGCTTTCTTCACCCCTTGGTAACAGTGTCAACAGAAGTTATAGCGAATTATGAAGTACGCTGCTATCTTTACTCAAATTACAGATTTGAGCAGTCTAATCCTTGGGAAAGAAATGCAAAGTAAAAAAAAAAAATCTTGCTCACCATAAAAGAACTTTTTAATAAGCTTAATTGGCACCATCACTTTTCCTCATTAGAACAGGACAATTTTATTTCAGTATTACAAAATGAACAGAATAAGATAGCATCTAATATAGTTTATTCATCTCTTGCCAAATGTTTCCAGTACAGAACCCGAAAATTTAATGATTTTAATTAATCTGATGTTTTTAAGTGATGAGCATTAACTCTTCTCATGGAAGCCAATCGGAGTTTCTAAAGCTGGGCAGCTTTGAGGAGGACAATTCCCACACTTACATACAAATTTTAGTAAGTAACTCTAAGCTACCTACACTTGAAACCGTTGGTCTCTGGGAATCTACATCTCTTTAGTGACAGCATATTGATCATCCCAAAATTTAGATCCTTCTGAACTGATACGCACAACAAATAGACTTATTTTCATGTAGTGCTGGGAGAGCACATGGTGCTATGCAGTAACAAAATGTGCTAATCCCCTACTACAATTTCTACCCCAAAGAGCTGAAAGGGCACAAGCTGTAAAGCACAGGAAATGCAAAGCACAACACAACACAGACAGAATGACAAGTGGTTGTTATTACTGAAATGCGTTACAAAATAAGTGGATTTTTAGGAGTTTTTTGAAGGAGGATAGTGAAGGATCTTTACGTACGTTAATTGGGAGGCTGTTCCATGTGTAGGAGGCAGCGTGGAAAAAGACACAAAGTCGGGAGTGAGCAAAAGAGACAAAAGGGGAATTAAGAGCGATGCTTGGGAAGTGCTGACGGTAAAGGAAATGAGGACCAAGGTTAAGCCAAAACCAAGAGTGCCTTGAATATGGGTAACTTTATGCAAGGGAGGAAAAAGAATTCCTGGCAAAGGCTTAAGAAGCAAGGAAACATGGGCAATTATACAGAAAAGGAGAAATGATTTGTGTAGCATGTCCCACAGGAAAAAAAAAAAAAAAGGTAAGAGTTAGGAAGTGGGAGACCAGTTCACATCAAATAACTAGTGTAACAAACATTTGAGTCGCAAATAATGGAAAAGAATTAACTTCACTGAGGTTATGACTAATACCCAGCCAGATGTGAGGAGTGGTAAGAACACCAGACTGCAGGGATTCTTTATCTAAATCCGTTAAATCATGTGAAAAATCACCACATAGTGTAACAACCGCACACCCAAAATAAATTAAAATGGGAAAGGTTAGAAAAAAGGTGTTTTAAACATGCCATTCAATGCAGCAGTAAAACGTGTTTGTTGTGGTTGTCCTACAAAATGAGTAAACTCAACTGATGCATAAATAAATTCTGTCCATACAGGGTTTGAGCTGCTGCATTCCCATTCATCATCACTGTCATTAGTTGTGAGAAATACACAAACTCTCGGTGTACACTGAACTTTGATACAGAAAACTTCCAAAACATAAAGCTGCTACCTTATAAGAGAAATCAAATTAAATATTTTCTGAGCATATGAAGGGGAATAAAATACCATGACATTACTTGTTCTGAGCCAGAAGTTATCTTTTTGCATGCTCTAAGTTTACTTTCCTTCCAGATTACAATTTTGTGTAACTTACAGGTATGTATTCATTAGCTACTGAGCAATAAGTACAAAAAATATTGAGCAATTTGTCACGAAGATCAGTAATAATTTCTATATTACTGAAGACTTAAAGTAATACTGGAATTAGAGTCATAGAATGGTTAGGGTTGGAAGGGACCTTAAAGATGATTTAGTATTACCACTTCATCTCCTTGCCTGTATTTTCAAAGTAATTATAAACTTACTGATTACTCTTAGTGTTGGGTATCGTTTGGGTTTAAATGCAAACCAAGGTCCGAGAAACTCACATCTTTTCGAGATGTGGAGCTTGAGTATTTGCATCTGTGTTGAACTCATGATGTCATTGATGTCCACCTCTACCATAGATTAAATCAAATCGTATCATGTTTCGCTGGAAACTTTGTGAAACAGACATTTACGTGTCTACTCCTCTTCCACGTAGCATACTCCATCAGCAGGCCCAATCAGCAGTGCTTACTTTGGTTTTTTCTCCCTTGTTTTCTTTTCACTCAGTGTGACAAATTCACTACTTAGAATTAGATGACTGAATGTTGGTCACTTCCACTATATCTCAGGGGGAGGACTCAGTAAAGTAGTCTCTCTCCTTCTTTTGTGTCTGTGTGTGTGTCTAAAACTGCAGGAAAAAGAAAATATTAAATACATTTCCAACCTCTATTTAAAAGGTCTCAATTTAGGAATGTTTTCTTTAATTCCAATTAAAGCTTGTAGGAAAATTTTTAGCTTCAAAACAAAATCTGACTTCTAAAAGAAATCTACATAGCCTTTTACAGGTTTTAAAGTATACAAAGGACAAGATGTCAGTCAGACCCTTAATTACAGAGCAAGAAATTTAAGCATCTCTGCACTACCTGAAGGTAAGCCACACGCACTTCAGTTTGACCAAGCTTATACTGCACTAGCTCAAACACACAGGGAAATCTGTACTTACCCACAAATCATGTTCAGCATAATCAAACAGCAGCCAAACCTTTCTGTCACTGTGAGAAAGGAAAACTTTCTGCAATGCAATCACGTTAGGGTGCTTCAACTCTCGTAAAAGCTGCAGAGAAACAGAGAAACTCTTGTTACTTCTGTGCTTGCTAAGAAAAGTAAACAGCAACAAGACAACCAAAGCAGGTATCTTACCACAAATAACAAGTCAGTAATGCTTAAACAGGCCTTAGAAGAAAAGGTACTCCTGATTCAGCACATTATCCTCAAAATGTCAACACTGGGAGGACATAAACAGCCTTCATGGCGTGGGTGGTTGTTCTGCAAGCAGCTGACCATTACCAAGTATCTCTCTCTGCCCCACGCTCCGCACCCAGCTGCCCATCCCACTTATTTATTATCCCACTCATCCTCAGCTTCTATCTTTAGGCATATTACACCAAACATACCTGTTCTCTTATCAAAGCTGAACATTGGTATTTAAGGATGCCATATGTCATAATTACTGCAATACTAATAATTTTCTTTTACATCAGGTTCCTGCCTCACTTGCACGGAAGCCTGCAGGGCAATTCTTCTCAGAACATAAGGCCATTTGCAGAGAAAAGTTTACCAAACCCTTTTTCTAATGCTTGTTTCTACCACTGTCCTGTAATCCAGAAATAAACCCAAGTTTATTCACTGCTTGCCAAAAAAAACTAGGTCTTGTGACTAATTAGAGAGTACATTAAAGCAGGCACCACTGCTGAAGCCACCCTTCTGCCAGATCAAATCAGTCCTCAGTAGAAACTGGGAAGCAGTACACCCAAAAATATCATTTCCATGGAATCAATTTTTTTTCCCTTCCATACTGCAGTCACAAGAATGATTGATCACTCCTGTTTTATCTGAAAATTGCTTGCATCTGCAGCACTAGTATATAAATTGCCAAGCACCAATTTATAACGGTAAAATAGTAAATGAAGTAGGTTCCAAGGCACATTTGAGAGAAATGAATCTTCCCTTCTTTTAACTTACAGAAAAAAGACTCAAGATTTTTTTTTCCCCCTATAATAAACAAGAAGATTAATTTTAAATTATATTATCCTCTGGCTATACAGATAGCTGTCAAGACAAGAAATCTTCTAAAGGATAGCAATAACTGCTTAAATCTGTTCCAGTTTTCCAGCAAATGAAAACATTCAAATGCTTTTTCTACCATTCAGGAAATTTTTTCCTCTGCGTTTCTTCTTCTTCCTAATGCCAAGCATTTCTAGCTCAAAAAGAAAAAAAAAAAATCCTCCCTAATGAACTGATCAATCATCATGCCTAGGTATCACTTACGACATACAGAAAAAAATCAGTTTGTCACTTAACAAATAGTAACAACTCGCAGAATTAGAAACTAACAAAACCCTAGAGATAAAAATCATCTCTCTTGCCCATGCATCATGAGATGTTGCCATCAACACTTTGTGTTTAATAACAGTAAAAGCTGTTTTCCAGTAGGGATTTGATATGGTGCCTCTGCCTATTTTATTTTCTTTTTTAATAAAGAGTTCTTTTCATTTTAGGATCATTTTTAAACTTGGGGGGGAAGCATTATAGTAGGCACTTTTTTTTTTTAATTCCTATTAGAGTTTTCCTAAAGACACCATTGGCAGCAATAGCAATACAGAATGATTACAAGTTAAAAAAAAAGAAAGCATTCTCTCGAAAGAAATAAAACTTTGCAGTATGAAACAGCCAAAAAGAATACAGTTACTTATCAAACACAGCACACAATACACAAGTTAACAAAAATGCTATGCAGAGCGCAAGAACAGAAAGAATGCCTGAAGTGTTGTGCGTTAACAGAAAGACGCTAGATGGGAATAAGACAGGCATGTGGCTATTCTACAGCTCTCAAACACCCCTGCTTTCGCCAACACACCCAGCGAACTTGTACCTAGCAGTGGTCACCATCTCTCAGAAGAGCCTGATTAATGAATTAAACCTGACACCTCTCCTTTCCACAAAAGTCATGAAAAAAAAGATACTTTCATGTCAAAGAAAGTGGTAAGTTTCTTATCCAAAACAACGACACATATTGATTTGCAATGGGTAAATCATTTCTAATGCATCGTTCTCCTCTTTTGCTTCAACTTAGATGTCACAACAATCATCCATATCCAAACCCAGCAATTTTCACATGATGGAATCAAACAGTTACTGGTATGATCTTAAACACTGATTTTTGTAAAAAGCACGAGCACATGAGGAAGACACCGTTATGTCAGTTTTACACTACACGTGTTGAGTTTCTAAGGGAGAACATCCCTATCTGACCTGAATTTGAAGAACAGAGCACTCCCAGGTCAACAAAGAGTCTCTGCAGTAAAGTTCTGTATTTTTCAGCTACTGGATGACTGTTTATAGTTGTGGCCATAGATGACAAGAGCTCCCACCAAACTAACAAAGTCTGTTTACACAGCTTAGAGAAACACTCTCTTCCCACCTGCTTTGCAAGTCTGCTCTGCTCGGAAAAGCCAGCATTTTTTCTAAACCATATTGTAAATGGACATGTCAGAAGAAATAAGGACATTGGGAAGAAGTTCTTCATGGAGAGGGTGGTGAGGCACTGGAACAGGTTGCCCAGAGAAGCTGTGGATGCCCCATCCCTGGGAGTGTTCAAGGCCAGGCTGGATGAGGCTTTGAGCAACCTGGTCTAGTGGAAGGTGTCCCTGCCCATGGCAGGGGGGTTGGAACTGGATGGTCTTTAAGGTCCCTTCCAACCCAAACCGTTCTGTGATAATCAGGTTATATTTAAAGTTGCAATCTAGAGGATGCAGAGATGTTCCCAGTACCTAAAACATAGGGGCTACAGCAGCCTTATAAATAACATTGTATTTTTTTCTCCCAAGAGGAACTGTTACAGAGCAAAACATGTCAGGAGACATGAATGTTTATCAAAACACATTTTATCCAACAGTCATATTTAGGAGGATAGACAACATTCAAGGACTTGATGCCCTAACTTTAACTCATTCTGTAGTTATTTAGACACTGACCAATATTAAAAACTAGACTGAAATCATCTTGTTCGTCTAATGGCGTGCAACAGAAAATACCAATAAATTATTAAAAATATTTCAATATGTTTTCCATTATTCATTCTGTACCGCAACAGATGAACAAATTTGTTAATGAGGAAGGCAACTCAAATTTTATGTTATTCTCACCTGTCCAGTTTAAGTGAATGCTTTAGCACTTAACACACACCGTCATTTTGGAAGTGCTTTTATAGTTTTAGCAGACAACAGACCTTTATAAATTCTTCTACTGAGCCACAAGCATAATATGGCAGGAGGCAACAAAAAACTTCATGTAAAACAGAAAGATGCAAGTGGAAAGAAGTGGTGCACATCGGTTACATTCTGGCCTTCAAGACTACAGGTGCTGCAGCAGCTGGTGTTTCAGCAGCAGGAGCCAAACCAAGGAAACATCGGCTCCGAGTCCCACGCACCAGGTGAAAAACAGGAGCTCTGCTCTAGTTACACTGAGCTTGCCGTGATGCTGGACACCAACCAGACAAGACCAAAAACTGTATCTTAGGGTACAAGTGACTAGCATGAGTCACGAACAGAAACGTTTGTCAGATGTCTGAAAACAATCTCCACTAGAAACGGACTACAGCAGAAGAGGGGGTGAGCACAGGGATAGAACTGATGTTACAAGTACAAAAAGAGCAGAGATGATGTTATGGTTTATCCCTTTGGTCAGTTGGGGTCAGCTGTCCTGGCCGTGTCCCCTCCCAGCTGCTTGTGCACCCCCAACCTCCTCATGGGTGGGGTGGGGTGAGGAACAGAAAAGGCCTTGACTCTGTGTAAGCACTGCTCAGCAGTAAGGAAAACATCCCTGTGTTATCAGCACTGCTTCCAGCACAAATCCAAAACAGAACCCCATACCAGCTACTGTGAAGAAAATTAACTCTACCCCAGTGAAAACCAGCACAAATGAGGACAGTCGTTCAAAAAGTACTGGAAAGATGTGATCAGAAAGGAATGTAGGGCAGAACCTAGTACGCAGCTATGGAAACCAAGAGACAGCAAATTTGAGACAAGTGTTTAAAAGGTAAATGTTGATCTAAGGTTTAGCTAAAAAGAAATCAGAGACTTTGGAAACAGTATTAAAGCAGGCAGGTGAAAGCCAATAAAGTGAAAGCACGGGCACATCTTGAAAGCTCCTTGCATCACGGCTGGATCAACTACCTACCTTAGCAACTTTTATATTTGCCTAGAAATTTATCGGTATTTAACTGCTACACCAGCCACCTAATGGTATTGTCATTAATTTTTGTCTAACCAGCTTTGGAGTTATGTATTGCTTTAAAGGATTCCAGGTAGCACCTAGTTCTTCAGCTAACCTTAAACTTGAAAACAAAGACCTAAGTCATCTCATGTTACATTTGCTGCTTTTGCTTTTCTGGCAGCTTTCGCTATGAAGTGCTGGGGGTTCCTATTGCCTTTGTGCAAGCTGAGAATGAGCCTGACTTTAAATTTTTTAATAAGGGAGCAGAACTCATTTTTAAATATGTTGTCCAAATATGAGATACAGAGCAGAAGGGGAAAAAAGATTCATAAGACTATCAGTCTAGTCTAATTGCTCACCTTGCAGTTTCACCCTTCTACTCACTTTATTAGGTGTCACGTGCCACATACATCTAGCAGTTAAGTGATGCCCCTTTTTCTGAAATGGTTGTATGCCTGTTCATATAACCATAAACACACTTCACAAATATGCATTTCAGCCATACCTAGAATCTCAAGGACAACTTCAGGAGACACGGTAAATCATTGTCTACAGCTTTTCTGCACCAGAGATTGCTGTATAAACTTTAAACACACAAAACATGTTGTTTGTATGGATGAATGAAACATAATACCATTACTACTTTTAGTAGGTCTTGTGCAGAAGTAAATCAGAGCAGAGACTTGGTTAATTGAAGTCTAAAACTAGAAAGAAGAAATTAATATACTGTCCTAGTAATTGAAAGATTCCAGTGTACCTGACACTTTATTACAAGATAACAATTTGAACATAAAAAGGATCTTCAACTGCTAGAATTTACTATTAAGTGAACACAGCATCGTTTTAATAGTACTTCAGCTTATTGTTCCATCATACCCAACTTGCAGTAAAATGCTAATAAAAACCTGTCTCAGGTGAGTTACAGTACATTTCTTTCTTGGTAACAGCATACAAAGCAGGTTAGGCAGGAAGTCATTGAGAAGGACATCATTCTGAACTGTCAACATCTGTGCAGCTTTGACTGTCCTGTACAATGGCTTCCTTGTAAACATATTAGGTTTGGGGGTTTAATTAGTCTTCTGGTCAAGAGACTTGTACATGCATCTTCGCTCATCACAGCTCTTAGCTGATGCCACGGTCTCAAGTTTTAAAATGCTGCATTTCAATAGCATGAAACAGCCTGTGGGACTCCAGACAGCTCCACAGTATATGCAGAATTGCTAGTAATTTCTTCTGCTGGCTGACGAGCAAGTTCTCTCACGAGGGACACTCAGCATTTACCCCCCAAGTGAATGTCTCTTACATTAGGGGAGGTGTGGAGGTCATGATGGGAAAGTCTAAGATGCCTGAGAAGAAGTGAAGTTGGCAACACAATTGGTACAGAAGCTTGAAGCACTGGAAATGTAAAGTGTCAGCAGTCAAGCTGACTTAGACTTGCACAAAAAGTCAAAATAAATGGAAAAGATTGTCTAGCCAGAGAAGGAGCACAAGAGAGAGCGTAAGCACAGAAATAATAAAATCAAAGTGGGATATAATATAGTTTAAAGACAAAAATAAAGATCTAAAAATATTTTACCTCAGGTTTTAATCACAGCTGTGATACTGACCATAGACAAAAGAACAAACATATAAAGGAAATGCCTCATAGTTAAGAAAATGAAAATTAGCACAAGTCAGATAAAAGCCAAACTCAGAGGCAGCATCACATGATTAAGCTATGTAGCCCATACATTTATAAAAGGGACAAGGAAGGGAGACAAGGCATTTGCAGACCTGTTAATCCAAGAACGGTATCATGCAAAGCATGCAAAAAAAAAAAATTCTGAAACTATGAATATAAAGAAAAATATTAAAACCAAACTATCCTGATTTTCTTCTCTGAAGCTGATTTTCTACACAAGCACAAGATCCATGTTCGCATTTCAACTTCATAAGAGCATTAAGTACTTTGTCAGATGGGAAAGATGACAACCAGAAGAAGTTTGAGGTGAGCAAGACACCACCTAAAAAGGCAGCTGCTAATGGAAAACATTTCAAGGTAAAAGTAGTAAATAAATTTTCAAGTATTTCAAGTAAATATATTAACTATTTGGAGAGTTGCCAAAGAACAGATATTGTGATTATTAATAAAACCCACCTTAGCATCAAATTCATGAGTGAAAATGGAATTATCTGATTAAATAAAGGTAGCATTCCTGATGAAGAAAAGGAGTGTGATAATACATCATCTTTTACTATACTTTATTCTATGACTGAAAGGCACCAGAAATGGATTTAAATTAACTGCACAAAATCTGAATTCATGCACTCAGAAACTAACAGAATTGCTACTACAGACTCGGAAGTGCACGTGACAAAAAGGCGGAACTGGATTACTATAAAACAAAGACAATTAAGAGGGTAAATCTCATGTTAGATGCCCCAGTTGAGAAGTTTACATCTGTTTCTCTCCTGTACTGATATCAATACACACAAGGCTTCTGTCATATTTTTAAAACACTCTATATGGTTTTCTTTACTTATGATCGAATGCCTCCCCATCCACACACACACAGATGAGCTCACCCTGAAAGAGGCATAGGGTGATCAAAGGAGGAAACAATCCATCCCTCAACAGGGAAGAAAAAGCTTGCTCAATTACTGTAACTAATCAAATATTGAAAGGAAATGAGATGGAAATCCACTAAAATACAAAGGCGTGAGCATCAAAGATGAAAGATATAATTATGCTAAATGGTAATAATGGTTCAAGAACAAATAGATTCAACTGATAACAGTTAAGTTTACCCTGCAAGCTGGCATCGCGTGAACACAAAGGTTCAGGAATAGCTTTTCAATAGCAGGGAAAACAGTGTCTCTCATTTGCAGCTTGATCATCATTGGAAAAAAAATTACCTATTGAATGGGATATAACAGTCAGATTCAGTGATGCAATGTCTCTGCACTATGTGCTTCTATAGAAGTCTTCCTGAAAGGTGTGTTTGCTGAGATTTTATTGATCATCTTCACCAGATGAAAATATCATGAACTGATTGACAGCCACGTCCTATAGTTATTTGGGTTAAACTCTCTGAACTTAGCCTACAAATTGTCTATTATATAATGCAAGTAACTTTTACATGAAGTAGAGTAGCAACTAGGAAGCCTCTTTCTCCTCTGAGGTTTAGGAAATTCTGCTTTACCCTCCCAAAGAAAAAGACAACTTCTGTGAGACAGGAGGAGATTTACGCTTTTCCTAATGTAAACAACATGATCAATTATGAAAGCGTTTAGCACATTTAAAAATAGTCAGACAGTTCATTCCTCAAGGAAACAACCCTTGAACAGAAACACTTTTTCACCATAGGATGAATAATGCTTTCTAGCTACCACCTATAAAAGCAGGGTGAGGACAGATCCTTTTATCTTGCTGTGACTGAAACGTAAGAAAAATTAGAGAAAACAGGAAGACACAATGCTCTCACTACTTACACTAGTAAATCTTGCAGTAAATATTTATTTCTGTGTCAGCAAAGACAAAACCCATAATCATCTTCAGAAATTCATCCTGAGGCAAACTCATCTAAGAGGTATTCACACACTTTACTCCAGTCTTGTGATCTATGTAGTTAAACTGATCTGGAACAATCTTGGTAGTTTCTTTGACAGAAATGCGCGTTGTAATGCATTTACCCATTTTCGAGGTTAGAACAAAAACCTGTAGCAGAGATGCGGATCACAAGATGTCACAGGAAAGGCCTACGCAAGAGCCTGATCTCTCATAAAAGCAATTGTGTGCTGCAGCGTTTTAAAGCTGCCTTCTTGTGTGATGAATATATCCAAAGCCTCTAGGGTCACTGAAGTTGGTTTTAAATTGAAGCTAGGGTTTTCAAAGGAACATAAAGATCATAACTTTACTCCTTCATAAGTTCTTTTAAAATTCCAGCTTATTTAAATGTTATTAATCAAGACTAGATCCTCCATGTTATCAACATTATCCTTTCCACATAGACCCTCTGATGCCTATTACCATACTGAGCTCATGGTACAGCTTTTCCCTTAGGGCTATAGATATGGGCCTCAAGAAACAGAAACAGGCAGCTATTAATTTTATTAAACTTATAAGAACAGTCTTTTTGTTAACTGTGCTACAGGTCCCAGACTTATCAAGAAGAGAAAAAGAGGGTAATGGTGTACCACATTAAAAAAACTACTCAAAATTCAGCTTTGTTTACCGACCCAATTGATTCTCAAGCTTGGGATTTTCCAATCTGGATTCCACATTTCAGCTGGAAAAATTCCACTTACAGAGTTACTGCATAAATGATTTTTTTTTTTTTTAAATTCTTCACTTACAATAGCTTAAAAGCAAACAGGTACGGTTGGTTCATTTATCAGTACTTCCAGCTAAAAGCCACACCAATCCCCTTGACCCCCAGAAAACTACAGAGCAAAACCTGTCCAGAGAAATTAGGAAGAAAACTAGAAGTGACAGCTTAGGCCCTGCTCAAAGAAGACATTCTTGGTATATGGGCCTGGTTAAGCCTGGAGCTTGGACAGCCCTTGGCATGCAAATCCAAGGCAGGGCGCAAGACTGCCATGCCAAAAACACAACCAGCATAACTTACATGAGCTGCTAGAAGTGCTGCCTCAGTTTAAAAGCCACACTCCAAAAGTAAAACCCAAGTATTTTAAAGCATGAGGTTAAGCAGACTCTCTTTTTCCCTCTATTTCTCCTACACAAGCACCTAATTTTTACCATTTTAATCCCAAGCAGTCATTTACATTGAAACTTCTCTCCAAGTCTGCTCTACACTTCCTTCAACCTTTTCCTTATTTCATGCTTCCATCTCCCTAAAGCACACAGCACCCAGACTGTGGAGGCCCTAAACCCCCACAAGAGAAAAATAAAGTGAGTTTTAAAAATTAAGTGAAAAGACACCAAACAGAACATAGTCAGTAAATTGCCAAATGGCAGGACAGGAAAAGGACAAAAGCCTGCCCCACCCTCCTCCTATGACAACTATTAAGAAAGTATTTATTCTATAAATATTTTCATTTCAGGAGCTGAAAATGGTCTGGCATTGATAAATAATATTATTATTCTGAAACAAAAGCTTGGCAAAAGACATTTGAGAAGTACTACATTTTAACTAAAATAAAGGAATAGAAACCAGAGTAACTGCATTTTTAATTCTTAAGGTTCCCAGCAAATGAAAATTGAGGTATCTTACTGTTTTTCTTGCAGAACATTGACAGAAATACAAGTATAAAGATTCTTGCCATTTCATAGTTACGAATATGGTAAATCATGGCACAGACTTTTAAACAGAAAGAAAGAATTACTGTAAAATTACTTCCAAAACAACAAAATTGTTATTTTTTCATACAACTGTATAAGGAAGTGCCTATGTTAAGATCATACAATATCAAATTAGCTCCAGTCCACATAATACATACATAATGTAATTCTGTATCATTTCTATAAAATACATCTGAATTATTATTTAATTTTTGGTATCTTCCTCAAGAAAATGTCATTTACTTTAGGAAATTATAATTCTGTGCGCTCTCTTCTCTTAAAGGCAGTTATGTAGTCAAATTTGGTTATTCTGACAGATTTAACAATAAGAATTTTCCTCCCCATCAAAAGCTATAGAGAATTTTAAGCTCTGTCTCTCTCAGCAAAGATTTTTCTTCTTATTTGGCCTACAGTAAAATAAAAGAACAGTCATCAACTCTGATAACACCAACAAATAAATTGAAGACACCTATAGAAAGTAACTTGTTAAAAAGCAATATGGAATGTTTGTCATGTCTGGAGATTTTAAGATACCCTGAATTCATTTTTTGGTTGGTTTAAAAAAAAATTGTGCAACTGAGTAAATAATTTCCCATCAAACTAACAGATTCTTAAACTTAAAGCTGTATTAGAATAGTCTTTACAATGGGGGAAGTGAAAGAGGGTATGACACACCACTTTGGTAATATATCTTCAAAATTCAGGAGTGTCACATAGAATCACAGAATGGTTTGGGCTGGAAGGGACCTTAAAGATCATCTAGTTCCAACCCCCCTGCCATGGGCAGGGCCACCTTCCACTAGACCAGGTTGCTCAAAGCCTGAAACACGTAAGACTTTATGACAATATTCCAAGTAAATAGATGTGACTCCCTGCAGCCTGAAGGAATGTATCCTAGCCCTAGAAAGAGCCAAGATAGGCTGCACATCACATAATTTAAAACCTACACAGCTTCTCCAGTGATACAGCTACAAATCTAACTCCAGAATTTAACTTTGCCCCTGCTTTGTAAAGGACTTGGTGCATTATTCAAGGTCGAAGAATATGCTGCTGCTGAATACTGTGTCATATCCAAGTCCTCAACTCACAAACAATTATTTCACAGATACAAAAATACATAGGAATATAAACGAAGTGTTATAATTAGGCAGTCTAACAATAATTTTGAATTTCCAATAGCATATTAAAAAGGCGCTCATCTCGTAATACAAAGTATTAATCCAACACTCTCCTGCATTTCAAAACTTTGAAAAAATATCTACGATGGCATAACTTTGCATCTACTGATTTTGCAAGTAATCAGGTACCAGCTATCCTGCAGCCAGCATAAGGTCAATGCTCTAAGAAACCAAAAAGAAATTAAATCAAGTGCCTATACCCAGACTGGATCAAAGATGGTTGATCCACTAACACAACAGCAACCTCCAGCCAGGATACAATTCTGTTAGGTCCTGTTTCCATGATGTTCAATCATAGAAACAGTAAATATTTGAGGAAGGAATAATATAATCCTGTACCTCACACTGAGTTTTCAGTGACAGTACTACGTGGGATAAATTGTATGTATTTTTGTATTTCAGGATTAAAAGAAAAAAAAACTACCTTCTTCCAATTAAAGAGAGAGAAAAGGAAAAGAAAATACCCAAAGAAAAGAAAATACCCAAAACATTATTCTTCATATATACTCATTCTACTTACTCCAGACTGAGAGGTAGGCGTATAGATATATAATTTATAGTTAAATCTTCTTTAAATGGAAAATTAAATCAAATCAGAGGTATGAATTCAAAACATATTAAGCACATTAAACCTCTGTTCCTTATGGGAATCAAGTTAAAGCTGCTTTAGTTCTGAATGACAGCACCCATTAAAGTTTGATGTACTTCAACTGAGCTGCTTTAATGTCTTACCTCCAGTTAAACAACCTCATAGACAAGCCTACAGTTGCAAGTATAAATGGAGTCTAATACCGTGCTCCAAGTGGGAAACGCGACTGCGGACTGGAGGAGAGAATGTGAATATTTTTTGGTTCTTAGCTTCTTTTCATTAACTTGGGTCTGTCTAAAATAGCAGAAGTTTTGCACCATTTTCAATCAGGTTTCTTGTATACTGTTTCAGGATAAGATTTGTTTAAGAATATTACTCTTTCAGAGCTTTTCCTCAAGAATTATAGAGGTAATTAGCTGGCTGACAGTTATTTACAACAAACAGCATTTCACTCTGGAGGTATAAGGCAAGAACGTTCCTAGTGTTTATTAACACAATTAACCGTTAAATTTGTTCTGCTTTTGCTCATAGGTTTTCACTTTTATCCAAGTTTTCTGCAATCTTTTCAGCCACACATTCGACAAATCTAATGTGTGAAGCAAGCTAAAACAAGATGTTCATTGGCATTCTCCCAAGTCATTAAACGCCTACGACAAGATTCCTCTCATACTCTGAGGATCAGACTGCAACTGGATAAAAAAAAAAAGTCAGTTTGTAATCTAAAGCCTGCTATTTCCTCGTTCTTCTATTAAAAATGAAGAAATCTTCAATCAGGCAATGAATGCAGCAAAAACAGTATTTCCCCGAGTAAGGACTGAAATGGTTTGGGAAGGCTCAAAAGGTAGTTAAACAAAATTCACAAAATCTGGTGAGCAAAGAGAGAAAAATATAAACAAGGCATGGTAAATACCATAATGGCAACCTGTAAGGATGCAGAACAACATCAGTTTTGTAAGAAAGGTTTTGAAACAACAGTAGGTAAAATAAGGTGAAGCAGCTACAAACTACTAGAGATTAGTAACTGGTTAATTTTTACCACCACAACAGGCTGGGCACATTTCTGAGGTGTTCTGCATTTCATCCTCCACTGAATATAACCTTTCCCTAAAGTAACTTTTTGCTCAAGGTAGCAAAAGCCATGTGGCCCTGAAAACAACATACCCCAAAGACTCATGTTAGACTCTCCCTGAGAACTGAGTACAGATACTACCCCAAATACTATGCAGAAATGAGTAATCGGAAGTCACTCAAGAGCTACGACAGAACACTGCCAGGCCTGGTGTACCTCATTAAGCATGCAATTAGCGGTAGCAAATAACATTTTTATAATCCCAACCAAAATGACAGAGTTCATTTATGTGTATCTTCCTTCCAGAAAAACAACTTCAGGCTGCTTAGAGAGAGAGAAAAAAAAAAGGAAAAAATAAAGAAGTAATACATCTTTCAAAAGTTAGTTAAGTTTCTTGCACAGTTCTACCATCACCCACTACTAAGAATCCCCAGGACTACAGCAAGCCTCCTGCATGCTCGCAGCCCTTAACTTTGCTAAACTAATTGTTTGGGCTGAGATGTTCCAGTCTGGGCACTAGCGAACGTCTGATTGTGCCTATAAACCATATGGCCATTTGCAAGAACACCACTGAGGACAAAACACATATTACATGTATGTTCCTACTCAAGGGAGTAAGAGCTGCTGTACTCGACTCACACTACAGTTAAGCCTGCTTACTCTGCTGAAGCAAATGGCAAGGAAAAGAACCCACAAAGCAGCCCAGACAGCACAGGCCTTTCATGGTATGTGCATTCTGCTTCCAGCAAGCCACCACACCAGGGGCTTGAGAACTAGTTTAAAGCAAGGCCCTTCACTGGTTTTGTGCACTTATTGATTAGTCCCCACCCACATTCCTCCTCCCCAAATTAGTCCTATCCCTGGTCTCTACAAGATGACTAGCTGTGTTTCAAAACTCAGTTCTATTCGGGAGGGATTGGCTATCTTCCTTCAGTTGCCCTAGTTTTTCTGTTCCAACAAACACTGAGTAACAATTCCCTAATTAACTTTTCCATATAAGTCTGATTTTAGACCTCCCACATCTTCCTTCAGCTTCCGCCTTCCAACTCAGAGATTCCAAGCCCATTTTTTCTCTAATCAAATGGAAGCAGTTTTGCATCGCCAACTTTCTTGACTACCCTTCTCTTTACCTTCTCTAGTGTGACTGTATCCTTTCCGAGGTGGGAAGGGATCAGGATGGCACATAGAGCCTTAACATCTGAGCACACCAAGGATTTACGAGGTTGACCAAGTCTGGTTTATTCTCACGTCTTGACTTCAGTAATTCACTTTGAAGTCATTCTACTGACTTGCAATTTGCTTTTTTGATTGCTCCTGAACTTGGAGATGTTTCCAGAAGAATAGCAATGAAGATTCAAAGAATCTCTCCCCACCCTCACCCAGCATCAAAGTAATGATTGTTCAAGAAGCCACATCTGTCTGTAAATAGCTTGGGTTGTTTCTCTCCCATTTCCAGTACATTAAAATTCAATGCTGCTGAGAGACAAACATAATTTTATCACACAAGCTACTCAGCATTATGAGGTATTTTGCACTTCTGCATAGGTTAGCAAAGAAACAAAACAAGGCTAAGCAATTTGGTATCATCAAATTGCTATCTGATGCTTCACTTTCCCTTGAGGAAAAAAACGTTATTTGTGCATGTAGAAACGGACTTACAAGACCTTCAGAGCTTTTAAATGACGCACATCAGAGACAACTCTGGCATGACAACAACAGATGAAGTTTCCCCCATTTTTCTCCTGCTTAATTCAGTCCCTGAGGAGAAGTTCTCATGGGGCAAGGGACATGAAACTTAACTCCAAAAAGAGGAAAGGTAGGAAGAAGGTGAAAGGTCAGTCAGGAGAACACCCCCCCCAGCATGGCATGCAGCAGGACGAGAGGGACACAAGCTGCAGCTTACCAGCAACACCAGGAGGGAGAGGAATGGTGGAGCTGGAATAAGCAGTGAGAAGACCCTGGAGAAGGTCTCTAGAGAAGAGACTGGACCAAGGGAGGAGGATACATGGACTGCACCAGTATCAGTGGTGAGGAGTGTAACTGGTTGTGGGAACATAAGGGAAGAGGAAAGAAAAAGGTAGAAGGCACTAGCAAAGCTGAAGAGGCAAAACATGGTGTTGGTGAGGCAAGGAGTGGGAAATGGGACAGAGCACAAAAAAAAGGAATTAACTAGGTAGGAAAAACCAAGACAGGCAAAAGGTCTAGAGGGGAAAGCCAGGGCAAATATAGAAAATATCAAGGCGGGGGGGAGAGACGCACAGAAGAGTGCCCAACACAGCAAACACCCTTCGTAACCTTGGCACAAAGTCTAGAGACCCACCAAACCTCTGGCAAACGTGCCCTCCTCATTTAAGCACCAGTTCCTATGAAAGTGAGGTTTCTTAAGTCAGCAGGCTAACGTCTGTGTTGTGAGCAGAAGGTTGGAAAGAAGATAAAATGAGAACGGAGCCAATGCAGACAAAGGAAGGGGCATAAAGAACAAGCTTGTATTTTCAGGATAGAAAATGGAAAATTATATAGCACTTGTCAAATTCTTTTTTCCTTCCAGTATGGCCTTCAGGAATAAAATCAGCCAGATGTGTGTGAAAAAAAGAAGGCAGAAAAAGAGGTGGCCTCAAAGAGTACGTCAGTGGTGGTGAAGAAAACCTGGGACTGGTGATGTGCGATACGATTAAACTGTAAAAATGGTGAAAAAATACGCAGAAGCTGATTGTATGATTTTTATATAAGCACTCTAGCATACAAGAAAAGCAACAAAAGTAGTAAATGTTGCTGCTGCCAGACCCTATGCCAGAACAGGGAAACATGAGGAGAATCAAAAAATGTATCAACAGAAGAGAAGCAGCAGGAAAAAGAGGATATGAGAAGTCACAAATAGCTACACACTGGATATCATAAAGAAGTCTAAAGAACAAAGTGTCAAGGATACTATACAAAGAAGAAACTATATATCAAGGGAAAGATACTGAGAGCCAATATGGTTTGACAAGATCAACAAAAGAGCAGCTCTGCTAGTGAACACCAACATTTAAGTAGTGTTTCCCAGACTGGAGAGGCAAACAAGCTAATACACAGAGCTCTCTAACCAGAGGCATCAGCTGCATTAGATTACAGAGGATGAACGCAGAGGAGTCCACAAAGAGCCAGAGGAAGGGTGACAAGCAAAATATTTTAAGTTACATGCAAGTAGCCTGGTAAAAAGGATTAAAAACCCTACAAATAATATTTTTTCCTACTCAAACCGCAAATGTTTTACAATGGTTATTGAAATAACTGAATGTAATAAGACATTTTGTCCCAATCAACATGTCACTACTATACAATAGGATAACTCAGCCAAATAATCTAAGAAGTGCAACATGCACTTTGTTTCCATTCATTATGACATTTTCCACAGTTAGATAAAAAACAAAACAGCACACCCTTTATCAGAGCTGATAAAAAAAGAGAGTAGGTCAAGGATTCTTCCTTTATCCTATTGCTGCCAAGACAGAAAACATGTTTTTGCAATGCCCTACCTAAAAAACATAGAATAGATCTTTTACATTTGGCAAGAACCATGGAAAAGTTCAGGCAAGGGGCCAGATGTTTTGTTAAAATGCATAATGGTATGGCTTTGCTTTGCTAAGGACCTACAGTGCCCTCAGAATCTTGTCACGATGCCCTCTCTTCTCACTTAATACCCAGCATCAGATTTTGGGTATTGATCAGATTTTTGATTTTATCCCAAAGGTATAAAAACCTATTTTCACACACAGCTGCACCCCAAATCTCTTATAAAAGACAAGAGCATATCCTATGCTAAAACTACAATAACCTCCTAGGAAGACAAAGATGCATCTGTAAGCACAATAAATACTTGAAATCATACTTTAAGTTATTTTAGCACAACCTTTCATAAAGGCAAGGTACGCTGCTGATGAGTGCTGCATTGAGAGAGCACTCCTTGTTCCACACTGTCCCTTTCAGCTCCCTTCTCTTTCTTGCCACTGTCACCACCTGCTTAGCCCACCACACACGTCCCCACCCAAGCTGCACACAGTGGGGTTTCATGTACATACATGTCTATATGGCTTCCCTTTTGTCCCAGCTTTTTATGGCACAGTCCCTGAGTAGCTGTGCCTGTATTTGACCATATACTCAACCAAAAACACTCAGAACATATTTACATGACTTAGGAAAGCCCTCCAGACTCTATTCCACTCTGAGCTTCCTTTTGCCCCACTGCCTTCAGATTTTTAGGTATTTAAACAAACAAAATAAATTAATGTGATATGACACAGATTTGATGGAGCAACGGGACTCGGTGATCAAGAGATGTTACAAATACCAAGTAAAAAGACTAAAATATATTGAAGAAAATACAATGATAAATGGAAGGGTGAAAAAACACACTGATGAGTGCTATTTTATTAATCGCAAATATTTTTTAAAACCTCATTCAGGAAAAGCCATGCAAAAAGATTCCTTCCTTTAAATTTTATTTACTATTCATAGCATATGAATTTGACGGTATGCAACAACAGAGCAATTAGTTTAAATACTGCCAATATTCTCACTGGTGATAATTGGTTGCTTCTTGCAAGAACATCTGTTCCATCTTTCTTAAGAAATGAAGTACAGACCCTGTTACCTAGACAACAGAACCCTTATGAGCATCACGCACTATAAAAGGGCGGTATCAACCTCAGACACTCTTCATATTCGTCCTCCCTACCACTCCCTTACCACCGTTAATGCAACTGAAAGCCGTGATTTTAACATTAAGCCCATACCTATCAGGTCACACAAACTCAGGCCCACTTTCACATGCACTGAAAGTAAAAGCTGTGTTACTGTCCTTTGGCCAAGCAACAGTCACTTTGAGGCTTTGTATTCGGCCAGTTTCCACCACCGTGATGGCCAAGTTATCAAGCTGAAAATGATGCAGCTTACGAGCACCCTGAGAGCAAGTCCTACCAAATCTAGAAATCTCAGCTCATACCAGGACTCACTAGTGTCCTCCAGCCAAAACTAAGGACAGTAACAGCAGATTAACCTTTAGAAGATGCCTTTTGTTGCATTACCAAAATCACAGCAATTTCATAAATATCGATGATGAAATATTAACAATTAAGTGCACTAGAGAACAAATACCTTTGCCTGCTTTAGTTAGACGGATTTTTTTTTTTTTTTTGGTCCCCTGTGTGCATGTGCTGGAGGAAAAATGAACACAGAAGCTCAAGTGATGTGTAAAACTTAAGGATTAAGCACTGAAAAGAGTTCACTGGGACAGAATAAGCTGCAAAATAACTACCACCACTCCACTATTACCCTAAATTCGTCTCAGTGTTCCCTCTAACAACACCCTAAACTACCTTCCCTCCTCCTTCACCTTCTTCCCTTCTTAGCTGGGGGGAGAGGAGCGACACTGTCTATCCTCAAATGCATATGCTGTAGCTGTCCCTTTTGTGGGAGAAACCTGTGCAGGAGAGTCCCTCTGGCTTTTATGCATTTGGTTTTGCACATGCAATAGCAATCCCGCTCTGGGTATGTACATAAAGCTTCAAGTTAGTCAGTCAGAACAAGTTATTAACACCAGAATATGCCAAGCAAGAAAATGAGAAAAGGCTACTAAACCAAAACATAAGCAATCAGTTCACCAGAGACCACACACGAGAACTAAACACTTCAGGACTTTGCTAATGCAAACATGACTGGTACTTTTATCAGAATGCTCTGACAAGTTTTATTTCTACTAGTATTCAGAACAACACAGAAATAATTGTATGAACGACCGACAGGTAAGTAGATGGCATTTTGAGCATTAACTAGAGTAACCAGAAGCATTAAGTTTAACCACAGAAGATAAACATGGGGTTTTATTTGTTCTGAAGATTCTGTATTTTTAGAGGACACTTCAAGGCCCCTTAATTTGACAAGGCAGAAATGGAATGGTTTAAAGGAAGGCTTCTGTAGCAGCACCTTATAAAGCAGTGTTTCGTAGGAGAAAGGTAACATTTGAAATAATCCCAGTGGGACAGGAATATAGATCTGTATTTCAGGCCCATCTGTACTAAAAGAACACCATGAGTTCTGGAAGTACTGAAGAAAGAAAATAAGAGCTTGAAAACGGTCTGGATTCGAGATGTCCAGAAGAAGGAAAAATTAAATAATCCATCTGGCCTCACACTAAAAATCTGAACAATGGAGATATCTGAAAATTATTAAAACTTAAAATCACAGCAGAATTCCTTATTTAGACTACAAGGCTTCAAGCAAGTTAGTGAATTTCAGATGTGAAACAGTACAAAATAATTTAGTAGCAGTAAAATACTTTTTAGGCCACAAATATAATAAATAATTAGAGATAGAATGTAAAGCTGCAAGGATCACCCATCTTCAGAAAAATAAACCAGACCAGAGAAAGCCTAGGCAAGAACAAAATCACTAATGCAGAACAGAAATAACATGTCAAAAAAGAAGGAACAATTATTAGTCTCTAGTGCAAAGATACTAAGCAGATGAGGATACTGAACAAACCTTGGAGTTCGGTCAGAGAGAGATCATTAATCACAGTAATAAGAAGATTTTTTTTGGAGTAGAAGTTTAGAGATGTCAAACCAAAATTGATCCAAGACAGAGCGGGTGGAGAGGAAACCACTGTATTGCTTGTAAATATTAAAGGCATCTTGAGATAAAGGGAGAAGAAAGCAAGGAAAATAGTACAAAAGGCATCTGAGGTAAAAAGGAAACTAGAGTAATCTAATAAATGAGTGAAAACATGGCAAGACAATGAGAGTTGAGAAACAAACTCTGCAGGGGCCATGGAATGGGCTAAGTTCATTAGCACAGGAAGAAAGGCAGAGGCTTCCTTAAATGTCTTCAAGAACTCATATTTCATAACTGTCCACAATTGAAATTATTCTACTAATAGCTTCTTTCAATATGCTGTTCACATATTCAAAAAACTGATTATTTTTTCCAATAGTATAGCCTATCAGGACTATCCTAACTTCAATATCCTCAGGTGGCTGCATATGAAAAAGCTCAAGGTCAAGTATACTGAGCTCATATATAAACCCACAATGTCATACATGCCCTACATACAGTCAACAGACAGGTTTAAGGAGCATCCTGACACTGCTAATGCAGTGATGCTCTTCCTACCAGGTCTAACAGCACAGAGAACAAAGTCGTGATGCTCACATCTTTCTCATGAAAATTCAAGCTAAGCAAACTACATAGTGACCACCTCACTGTAAGCCTGTGGACAAGATGCATCACAGAATCAGACATCCAGGCAATCCATTTAGTGATTTTTGTACTGTTAACTACAGTTTGGAAGCAGAAGAGCCTCCCTGTGTCTCAAAATCCCCATACAATAATGTATCAAGACATCATAAAGACACAAAAAAAGTTATCAGTAAGATACAGTGGAAGCTGTATTTGTATTTAAAACAGAGCTATTTTTCAGTTTACCACAGAAATAGACACTGAGGTTCACAAGAAAACAGACATCACACTGAAACTTTTAACATAATGAAATTCAACGAAGTGAAAAAAAGTTTTAGTAGAAGGTAACAGGACATTTTGTCAGCAATAATAAAGCTGGCTACAAAAACCTGCAGAGTAAACTACAACTGTAAACTAAAAACACTTAGCCATACACAGAGCTGAAACCAATGCCAAATGATGTACCGAAGAAAGCAATTTTTTATTAACATTTGATCGAGACCTAAAGATTTTTCCACTGATGACCCATTTTCAACCCAGCTATCTCTGTCCTGTATTAATCTACCCCGTTTAGGCACTACTAATAACATCTTATTTCTGCCTCAGACTCAGTGGGCGCAGAGAAACCTCAGACAGCTTGCGGGTCAGATCAGCAGAGACCAGTGAGGACGACATTGTGTCGGGACTACATTACAGAACCACCTGACAAGGACAGGGAATTGGATGAAGTCTCCTCTACAACTCAAAAAAAAGTCTCTGAATCACAAACCCTCATTCTTATGAAAGACCTTAACCTCCCTGACAGCCACTGGAAAGGCAACACAGCAGGGCACAAGCAACCCACGCAGTTTTTGGAGCTTATGAGGGACAACTTGTTGATATACATATTGGATGGGCCAACAACGGTGGCACACAGCTGTTCTGAAACAATGAAGAACTGGCTGGAGATGTGACAACGAAAGACAGCTTTGGCTATAGCAAACCAACCAGTACAAACCATCAACCAGTACAGTTCAAGATGCTGAGTGGAGCGAAGAGGGCAGCTAGTACAGCACAGACATGGAACTTCATCTTATTGAAGAAATGTGTAGGTGGCCATGGGAAGCAGCTCTGAAGACCAAACAAGCTCAGGAAAGCTGGCAGGTCTACTCAAAAATACAAGTATTAGGAGACCGGCTTGGCTAAGCAGATTGTCAGAGCCCCAGTGCAAGAAGCGCAGCACACAGAGGGGTGCAAACAGGAACAAGCTACACAGAAGGAGTTGAGAAACATTACCCCAGGCATGTAGGATGGTGTCAGGAAAGCCAAAGCTCACCTTGAATTGACACTTGTAAGGAACGTCAAGGGCAACAAGAAGAGCTTCTGCTACTACATTAGTCGTGAAAGGCTGAACAAGAAAACGTGAGCCTGTTGCTGAATGAAGTGGGCAATTTAGTAACAGTATCTGAAGACAGAAGTCCCAATTTACAAAGAATCCATCATCTGAAAACCCATGCCACCACCTCTCAGTCTGAGGCATCAAAAACAGTCACATCAATGTTAAATTAGAGAAAGGCATGTCCTAGAGCCACACGGAGTCAATATACCATTCAAACGACTTTACAAGTCCACAGAGGATAAATGGAAAACATGTATAAAGTAAATTTTACTGGAATACAGGAAAAGTACAATTTGAGCAACGTAAGGAAAACGTGCAATGAGAGAGAATGAGAAACAGAAGAGAAAAAGAAATGTTTATGACAAATTCAGATGAGAACCCAAAGTTTACAAAACATTCCAACTGAAGCTTTAAGACATATATGTTGATGTGAGCATACAGACATTCAAGCTTGCAGAGAGTATTTAAGTTTGGCAAGTAAGTATTTAAAAATGTCTTTCCTGCATTATCTGCAACTCTGTTCTTCTTTACCTGAGTTGTGATGTAGCTATTTGCTTTCAGTGCACTGCTGCCTACAGCTTAACCTGAAGGGGCTGGTTTTGCATTTGTGTGTTCTGAGAATATTCAGGATCTGAAGTGAACAGCTAATTCAAAGTAAAAATAACTGAGCCTGAACAGCACTGAACACCCATTTTTCCTCATCAGCTGCACTAGGAATTTGGATTATATCGTAAGTGATGCCAAATACCAAATTCGTAGAGAAGCTCCTTCGGCTCACACTGTGGTAGAATGGGGCAAAAGCTTTCTTTTTCTTCTTCTTTTTACATACTTGCCACAGATTTTTTGATATTGCTCTCCTGCTTTGAGCAGAGACACAACTTCAAGAAAAGGAAAGTAATCTCTGTATGAAAAAAGTTTCAAATTTTGTAGCTAAAAAGCAATGGTGTGCTAAAAGCAGTGTTTGTCTTTTCCTTTCTCCTCTGCATGTTCTTTTGTGTTGTTAAATTGCTGAAGGAGGTGGCTCTACTTAGACAATGGAGATGACTAGCTACTTCAGATGATGCTTTGCTTTTGTTACAATTACTTGACAAAAAAATTATACTTCAAGCTGTGAAACTTATTCTCATAAATGTTACAGTGCATTTATGGGCCAATAAGAAAAAAAAGTCAACTTAATTGATTAAAACAACAATCTTTTTATTCCACAGGTTTACTACCCGTATACTTTATTTAATGAAATTAATTGTTCTTTCAGACACAACAAAATTTTAAAAAACCCCCCACAAAAAATATCCAGAGAATCCTTTTGAAGAATAACCAAAACAGGAATTTAAGTAGTCCCTTACACAAAAAAGCATTTAAATTACACAGATTATACACGATTAGGCCATGTAACACAGAGAGCTCTTATTCTTCCTATGGCATGCAAAACATGAGTTGTCATGTAGCTGAACCAGAAACCTCCTTCCAGCTGATTCATACCTATAAAATCATGATGAACAGAGATTTCTAGCCAACACATGCCTTAGCTCTCTAATAAAAATGCCTTCAAAAAAATTTTTTAAACTTCTACTTATTTCACTACCTCCAGCTATTGAAAGTGGAGTTTCAAAGTGTCCACAAACAAATCTAACAATCTTTTCTAATTAGGCAGTAAAGAATTTATGGGAAGATTTTACATTGCCAAATATTCTACATATTTGTATTATCTTGGCAAAGGAAAAAAAGTTCCAACATTCAAAAGGAATCTCCTACAACAAACATACTCAGGGACACAGACTTTTTTCAAGCCTTGTTTTACCTAACCTCGTCCTAAAGTCAAAAACCAAGGTTAGAAACCTATTTTTCCACGTGACAGTAAATACAGCAAGTTGTTGTGACAGTCAATGTCAATGAAAAGGTCAACATAGCCAAAGCAGAGGACTCGTACCTATGACGAAATTCTACATAACTGTACTTGAAGAGAGCCAGTGGCATTACAAATCTTCGAAGTGTTCTATTAATACTGAAAAGTTGCCATTATTCCTGTACAGCTGTTCTTTTCTGCATTCTTAAAAGATGCAGAGACAGGTCAAACAGGTTATAAGGGCAGGCTGGTCCACAGCCTCAATTTAAGTAGCCTCACATTTAGTTCATTTGACTAAGAGGTTTCCAACGAGGGGAGTGAGAGCAGCTTGTAAGTGACACACAGCACCTGGCAGAGGCGAAAGCAAAGGAGCTTTACGAGCCCTACCAGCAAGGCACGGCGCTTCCCCTTCAGCATCCTCGTCCCATGCTGCCAGCAGCACTGCGAGAAGCACAAAGCCTTCAGAGACCCTAAGACCAGCTGGACCTGCTTGGCTCAGCTTCAGCACAGCAACACCACTGACCCCAAAGCCAAGAGAAGGGAGCCACAGCCCCATGAGAGCTGCCTGTGTGCAAAGGAAGGACACAGGCAGCAGGAAGGTGGGGAAGAACGGAAATAATGGGACAGAACCTTGCTCAGGAGAGCTGACAAATGCAAAAAGGTTACAAAATCTATTGTTTAACCTGTGAGGCTTCTAAAACCCTGCCCACCCTCAGAAACTGAGGATGCCAAACTATTTGTACCCCCTAACACTTGGTAATATACATTGCATCAATAGGCAAGAGGCCCAAGAATAATTTGTGCATGCTAAATTATTCGAGTGAGCTTTCAGTAACTCATTTAACATTACAGTCTGAATTATTTTAGCCTGTACCCATAAAGGCAAATATGAACACAAAGGCCGACTAAGGCTCCCACTAGTCCCACAGCATACTGGCAACATTTCAAGGTCTTCCAGAAGGAACAGCCTCTAGCAGCTTCACTAACAACTAGCACACCCAGGCACAGGATGTGGCAACTAGAACAGTTATGCATCCCAGACCCAACATTCATGCACGGCAACACTGCAGTAATTCAGGGAACTCTCAAGCGAGGCTAGGAGAGAAATGCTGCTGCTGGCTTGTGGCTCTACTTCCTTCAGTCAAATCATCTGTAACAGCCTAATATAATTCCCCCCTCCCTGAAAAAAGGCTACTGAGATAGAAAAATCCAACAAAGTTTAGAATCAAGATCGCTATTTACAGAGAAGATGGCTTGAGTTGGTAATTCACCATTGGAAGAGGGGAAGTTCTCAGCATTCTCAAGGGCTGGGGAGAAAAGCTGGAAAGGACCAGGAGTTGACAAGAGCCTTCCAGGACCTAACTCAAGTCAATGGATCCCATGAAACCTTTAGGAGTTTATCCACAGGCTGTGATTTAGAGGGAAAAAAATGATCTTATAAAATGACGCTCTTAAGGTATCCTCTTTTGGGTTAAGAGGAATTCCAGAGCAAGACTGTACTCACTGCAGTACAATTGACTGTTACAAATACTTTGATGGTTTTCAGGACATTTTACTACTATATTTAATATACTTACATGGAACTGTCTCAGTAAGAGGACAGTCAGAATACACTAAAAACACTGACTTTTTCAGAAGAAAACTGAACTTATTTTTCATTTCTCACTGATTATTTTTTTTTTGTATGTGACACTCATACCAGGGAACTATTATAGGTACTAGATTAAATGTGTGTTTTGGTGACAACATACCCAAAAATTAAATTTGGAAATAAAATCAGACACTTCAAAAATTTTCCAAGACCTTTGCATAAGATACCAAATTTCAGTGACCAGTCAGGAACCTCAGAAGAGCAATTCAGGATACAAGAGGGCCTTGTACTTTTTTTATTTGAACTTGCCAAACCAAAGTTTTTTCATTGTATTTCACTGCCAAGTAGTGTGTAATCACACTATTTTATTAATAAAATGCTTATCTGCTTATTAGAAATACATGTGAAAGGCATGGTTCTATTTCTACTTAAACAGACAGAAATATAGCATCACAGAATCTTTCAGGTTGGAAGGGACCCCTGGAGATCTAGCCCAACCTCCCTGCTCAAGCAAGGTCAGGTAGAGCAGGCTGCCTATGACTGCATCCAGTTGAGCTTTAAGCATCTCCACCGATGGAGACTTTACAACCTCTCTGGGTAACCTGTTCCAGTGCTCGGTCAGACTCACAGTAAAGTGTCTTTTCATATTCAGATGGAATTTCATGCATTGTAATGCATGCTTATTGCCTCTTGTCCTGCCACTGGACACCACTGATAAGAGTCTGGTTCCCGCTCCTTAATCCCCTCCCATCAGGTATCTACATACCTTAATAAGATCCCCCAAGCCTTCTCTTCTCTAGGTCAAACAGTCCCAGCTCTCTCAGCCTCTCCTCATGTCAGATACTCCAGTCCCTTCATCACCTTTATAGCCCCGCACTGGGCTCACTCCAGCTGCTCCACGTCCCTCTCACGTAGGGGGGCCCAGGACTATATGCAAAATCCAGGTGTGGCCTCAGCAGTGCTAAATTGGAGGGGAAGGATCAACACCCTTGACTTACTGGCTGCCTAATGCAGCCCAGGACGCTGTTGACTGTCTTTGCCCAGAGGGGACACTGCTGGCTTGTGGTCAGCTTGCCGTACACCAGGACCCTCAGGCCCTTCTCCACAGAACTGTTTACCAGTCAGCCCCAGCATGTACTGGTGCCTGAAGTTATCCCACCTCAGATGTGGGACTTTGCATTTCCCTTTGTTGAACTTCATGAGATCCCTCTCGGCCCGTTTCCCCAGCCTGTTGAGGCGCCTTTGAACGGCACCACAACCACAGTTCATCAGCCACTTCTCACGGTATCATCTGCAAGCTTGCTGAGGATGGACTCTACCCCAGCATCCAGTTCATTAATGAAGACACTGAACAGTATCAGACCCAGTACCAACCCCTGAGATATACCACTGGTGAGTTGTCTCCAACTGGACTCAGCAGCATTGTTCCCAACCGCTCAGCCAGTTTTCAATCCACCTCACTTTCCACTTCCCAGCTTCTCACGGTATCATCTGCAAACTTGCTGAGGATGGACTCTACCCCAGCATCCAGTTCATTAATGAAGACACTGAACAGTATCAGACCCAGTACCAACCCCTGAGATATACCACTGGTGAGTTGTCTCCAACTGGACTCAGCAGCATTGTTCCCAACCGCTCAGCCAGTTTTCAATCCACCTCACTTTCCACTTCCCAAAGCTGTACTTTGTTAGCTTGTCTGTGCGGATGTTCTGGGATAGAGTTATCAAAAGCCTTACTACAGTCACAATAAACAGCATCTTCCTCATTCACCAAGCCAGTCATCCCACTGCAGAAGGCTATCAGGTTGATTAAAGACAGTTTCACCTTTGTAAACCCATGCTGACTACTCCCCATCACCTTGTCCTTCATGCCTTTAGAAATGCTTTCTAGGAAGGTTTTCTCTACTCTGCCAGAGATTGAGGTGAGGCTGATCAGCCTGCAGTCCCCCTAATCCCCCTGCTTGCAATTCTTGGAGACAGGAATGACATTTGCTCTATTCCATTCCTTGACCCCCTCCCAATCTCCATGATCTTTCAAAGGTAATTGAGAGTGGCCTCCTAATGACATCAAGCAGCTCCCTCGGTACTTGTGGTTGCAACCCACCAGGGGCCACAGACTTATATATGTCCCGTTTATTTAAGTGCTCACCAAAGGTAAGTCTTCCTTGTTCAACTTTCTCTCTGGTCTCAGGAGCATGGGATTCCTGAATACCTTTACTGGTCTGACCAGTAAAGACTGAGGCAACCAGAAATTCTATTTAGTACCTCTGCCTTTTCCAAACCATTTGTTGCCATTCAGTAGCAGGCTCACGTTCTCCTTCACCTTCCTTCTGCTGTTTATGTACTTGTTGAATCATTTCTTGTTGCCCTTCAAGTCTCTTGCCACTCCCAGGTCTGCCTTGGCCTTCCTACATCCTCGCCCTAGTACCCAGTAGCATAACCATATGCTTTCCTGTTGTGCAAGCTTCCAACGTACCTTTAAATGACCTTGCAATGAATATGCTCTCAACGTCCCACCTCTGAATGGAAAGGAACAGACTTTTCTTAAGGCCTTAATGTATAAAAATATATTTTATTTCTCTTCCATCTTCTACAGTCCATACTGAATTAACAAATTCCAAGAGACCTTTTGTGTGTGAATAGCTCTAGGAATTCAGAAATATTTTTTCTGCCCACATTACAGAAAGAATTAGAAATCCCACCCTGATATTCATGCAATAAGGAAAACATTTCATCCACCACTGGTTCCAAGATAAGCTAATACAAGTATTGAGCTGAAAGAGGTGTCACATTCATTAACTAAATAATCATGTAAAAATGCAAACTCTTTATTTCATAACTCTCATTCATATTTCCCAGCTCTGCTCTTCAAAAACGCTGTTGCTTAAACCCAGCAATAATCTGCCTTGTAACAAGAACACAGCAACAGTTGGCCTTTCAGTTACCTTCAGAATAGAGTTGAGTTACAGGGAAGAAATGTGTTTTCATATTCAACACAACAGAATTGGCTGAAATATGGATTCCTTCAGCAGGTATCACTCTAGAGCTGAAAGACAGTAATCAGCACTTGCCCCAGGAACCAGGGCCCATATGATGTTTTGACTGACATAAGCCTTCTTCCATTAAAAGCTCATACTATAGCGTGAAGAGAGGCCTTATGTTTTTCAAAGTCCTAAGCAACAACAGACCAACTTGAACTGTAAGGTCAGAAAACAGGAGTCATCTGTCTTGTCTCTTAGGTAAAGTTAGCCAGTAGATCGTACTTTGAGTGTCTAGGCAATGCTACACACAAAATAGTCTTGTTCTGCAACGCTGATTGCCTTTTAGGTCACACTGTCAAATGTCTTCAGGTGACAGAATTGTTAACATGGTCTAAACACATGGGAACCCACGTACCCTGGTTCTTCTTTCATTTTCTCAGCTTTCATAGAACGTGGGTGGGGGTGTTGTACGTGGGGGGTTAAACGTCAAGAGAACTACTCATAACATCTTAATGTGGCCTCTTTCCAGAGTGATAATCTTTACTTAATCAGTAAATGTTACCTTCTTTTGTTACCAATCCAAGCCTTTAAATGCAAGATAAACTATTAATGCTTTAGTTATAAGTCTGCTTCCCTTACTGAAAAATGCCCTCTATTCTGCTTGTTTCTGTATGATAAAAAGTTCATAGTTCATTTTCAACTGTTTCACCTTTACCTTTTTCACATTTCTAATATCTGACCAACTTGAAATTTCACTGAGGCAAACAGTGAATTGCTACATTATCTCAGGTTATAGGGTTTCACAATAAAGTCTGAAGAAGAGTAAAATACCATTCAAGGAAGAATAACGGGAAGAATCATTGAGAGGATTCAAGCAACTTGTACAGTAGTTGTGAAATTTCCCAGGTTACACTGAGAAATACACAAAGCTTCATCAATTTAAAAAAAAAAGTTTAAAAAAATTATAAATTTAAAGAAAAAAAATCAAGACTGAAATGGTGATGTATCATCAGAGGAAAACAATAATTTGACACTACTTCCTCCCAATGTTGTGTTCAGGTATGACAGAACCAGCTCCATAACACAGCACTATCACGACAACAGGAACGTCTCCTGCAGACTATTCCACCCATCATCACCATAATAGTACAATTTAAAGCAAAGGATAAGAATCAAAGAAACAAACAAGAAAAATCCCTCAATACTGTCAAAACTGACTTTATAGCAAGACGACTATAAAAATCTAGTTCTGATGTTAAAAGAGGATTTCTTCTTTCCACCGAAGGCAGAAATATTAGCAAAAAGATCACTGAGTAGATTCTGTGTAGTGACTGACAGCAATGCAGCCACCTCTCAAATCCATGAGTGACCTTGACCTTTCAGTGGCAAGCACTTTAGAAGGATAGTCGTTTTATCTGCTAAGTCGCTTCATGCAGAATTACCGTGGGCACTACGATGCACACCACAGTGGTTTGTTCAGTTCACGAACATCACGAGTTTCTAATGCCTCACAATGCACTGCACACCTGAATGCTGTACTTCAATGCAACACTAGTAGATTTTGAACAGCTTTAGGCTCAGTCCTAACATAAATTTCAACAGCCTTCAGCATAGCGACAGCATTAAAACAAGGTAAATATTTAATCAAGCAAGTGCACTTTCTTTGCAATGCAAGAAATTCTTGCATTACAGAATTTCATTCACTATACAGGACTTTGACAGTTATGCACATTTGCAGCCACAAAATAAACATTTAAAGATCAAATTCTACTTTCATATACAAACATCTAATTTTTACCAACTGTAGGAATGATAGGCACTACTGTGCTTAAAAATATGCAATTTCTGAATCCATTTTTTCTCCTAAGACATACCTAATAAAAATACAATTAAAGCTGGCTTTCATCTTTCTATAAAATTTCTCTGTACTTAGCAAAACAAGTAAGAAATGAGGAGAAAAAAACTATTCTCAGATGCTAAAAAAGTTAGTAAGCCTCCATTAGTCCAAAATAAAATACATTATTAGCAGGCAGACTTGTAATAGTAGCTGTAATCTTTCAGAATCTTTTTCCTTCAAGTCATTTTAAAAACATCCCTTTTAAAATAAATCTTCATTAAAAGGTTCACATGTATTTCCCTCTCAACACATAAAAGCACATAAAACAAAACTATACCACAGCGGCATTACTATTACCTAGCAAGAACACCACTTTCCACCAAAAAAAGTATTATTTGAAAGCATTTTACGAAAAGCTCATGTTTGAATAATTTTCATGCTTGCATACTTTAAAGAAAACATTTACATAATCTTTATGTTACTTAATTCAGAGAAAATATCTGTTGAATAATAATGTCAGTAAAAATACTTTCATTTATGTACACTTACTGCAATCTCTCTACAGGCCGACATGGATATCCCTGTACCTTCAATTTGCTTCAGTGCATACTCCTTTTCATCTTTTCTGTACACAAAAAATAAAAAGAGAGGAATGTTTTAGCTCTAACTTTATATTACACCAATTAATACAAGTATAATGCCTCATTTTAATTTGGTCTGTATCAAGAAGCTGAAAAGTCAACCTGGTTTCCTGTATGAGTTACACTGAAATATTAAAAGCAAGTTTCCTTTTAACACAGACTTCAAAAACTCCAGACAAAAACACCTGCATAAAGACACTTTGCTAATGTTTACCCATTTCTCTCTGAAACCATACAGTTAACTGCAAATATGTCTACAGAGAATCTTGGAGGACATGTTTCCTTAAATTCCAGGACATTGTCAACTACCATGAAGAAGCCACAATCATATCCCAAGCCTGGAAAACTCTCCTAGAAATACCCAGAAACCACAAGGTTTGTTCTTTATTTTATGAACCACTGTCAATCCACTTTTACTTCTGAAATCCTATTATTTTAAACTAATTATTATCTAAGTGCTGGCTGCTGACAGACCCCTATACGGCATATGAAACTGCGCTCTTAAGTACAAAGCCAGAGAACGTGATAATGTTCAGCTCGAACACAGTACTACCCTGTTCATAATCACAGGTTGAAGTGATTTAGAGGGAAGACCAACAGAACAAGAACATGAAGCAGTGTCTCGAATCGCTTGCGATTCCACACAGCCAGCATACTGCCCATGGCATGGTTTTGCAGGATTCAGTTGCCATCAAGAGATGTGGATAAGCACCAATACCCACAGTGGTGATGCTACAGCCTCACCAGTTAGAATTCCACAACCCACAAGCCCTCATCCACATTCCCTATGGCATTTCTTGTAGACTTCACTTTCCTCTTCTTCCAGTCCTACACCATTTCATTCTATGTTGAAAAATTAAATTGAAGTTGTTTCAGCCCATCCGTCTTTTAACTCTAGGCCTGTGGCCTGCCCAACTTCAGCCTCTTTCCTACCTTCCTCCAGAACCCCATCTCTGAAATTCATGGGACGAATGAGTGGAGGAATGAAGAGAGGGGATGAGATTGACCAGAAATTATAATTGCCTACACCAATTACTAACTACAGGTGATCATCTTTCTTAATAATTTTCAGTAGCAGCTAAGCTCACAACGCATATCTATAGTTAACATCGTGCTTGGCTTCCATTTTGCACCATGTTTTTTGAAACAAAAATATAACAAGAAAAAAAACGTAGATGTATTGCCCAGAGAAGCTGTGGATGCCCCATCCCGGGAAGTGTTCAAGGCCAGGCTGGATGAGGCTTTGAGCAACCTGGTCTAGTGGAAGGTGTCCCTGCCCATGGCAGGGGGGTTGGAACTAGGTAGTCTTTAAGGTCCCTTCCAACCCTAACCATTCTGTGATTCTGACTACAGATGAAAACTCAGTGCGCTGCAAGTTTTGCAAAAAGCAAATCCATCTTTCAAGCAGCTCAGCAGCTGTTCCAACTGGGAAACCCAAGTCCTGGTGCTGCACCTTAATTCAGAAATACTTATTATTCCTTTCTCAAGCAAGTACTTATATGAAATCTTTGAAAAGATATTCCCTCCAAGTTAAAAACCAGAGGAATTCAGTTGTGATAGAATTACAATCTGCTTTATTTCAACCAGAGTGTTCCAGTGTGTTTGGGATCTGGTGCAACATGGACCTCTAAGGAAGCGAGACCAAGCATGTTACACCACAGGCTTGAAGGGCCTCTTTCTCCAGATAGGTTTGGAATAACAAGATCCTTCAGCAGCTGAAACTAAAGGAATGGGTTACTTTGAGGTGAACCAAATGATTTTGGAAATGCCCATAAGAAATACATTCTCATTCTGCACAGGTTTTCTATAGAGAAATGGGAAGGACAGCAACTTACAACATACAACTACCCCCAAAATACTCACCCTTCCAGATACTTAAATGCAAATTTTAACCACCAACACACATGACAAAAGAACATGATGACATTGGACCCTCCTCTTCTAAAACAAACTTTTATTCCTTTATGCTAATTAAAATGAAATAGCCTCATATCACATATTTTAAACATACAACTTCTAAATCTGTACTGGGGAGGGGGCGGCAAGAAACAACCAAAATTTTTCAAAGGCAAAAGAAACTGAAGAAGTTACCATTACTAAAATTAGGCCAAATACTGTATTAACAGCTCATAAGAGCTGTTCACCAAGTGCACTTTCATGAGTAACTTCAGAAATGGACATGTCTGCCTCCTAAGCAGGAGGATTCACCAGAATCTACTGACACTATAATTCTGATTCCTTCTTTGTTCCCTAATGAGCAGCCCTTTATTTTCACGAATTAGTCATTTACAAGAATTTGTCTCAAGGTACAAAAACAATAAATATGTAACTCTAGAGGTAATAAGCTGATATCTCACAGAAATTGGTTTTGATTTCACTAATTAGCCAAAATTTTAGGGAGTAAATAATAAACGCTCACCCCCTCTCATCCACAGTTCTGCTATCTGCTAAGATTTACGTAAACTGCATAATTCAGATTGCTTACTGAGACCATGAAGACAAAATTATATTGTATGCAGAACCAAAACCAACTGCAGACATTTAGAATTGGTCACGTGTAAACTACACAGTACAGAACAATCCTATGCACACATCAGCTTGAATCCCAAAACAACACAGTCACTACAGCACTGCAGCATACCATTCTTTAGGCACATCTGCTTAACCGAGCACACCACCCCACGGATATGGCTTCCCTTGAACTAGTTCTACAGATGCAAGCATTGCATTCGGTTACTCAGACCTTCACAGACTGAAGGTCATGTCATTTGGAACCCGCTGCCTTCAACAGCATTGCTTAACACCACTGCGAGCCTGTCACCACTTAGCTGCCAGACACTCTACGCAGGACTTTAAGATACAAATGAGAAATTATGAATATGTCTAAAACAAATAAACAGCCCAACAGCTTAGGATATTATAGCATGTGAGAAAAAGGCGGCGATCTTACTGAGCTGCAACAACATACTTCAAGACACCGGGTTTTGTGAACATTGAGCAAAAATGGAGATGATTTAATACTTAACTAAATGGGTACAAAGGATAATGAACTCCAAAGATACCATATTCTAGATCTCACAAAATGTTTTTTCACCAGCAGCTTTGGAATCATAAACACAGCCTCCTTTAAATACATAAATATCATTTACTTGCTTTGGCAGAAATGCAAGACTACATGAATACTTTTCCAAAGTTAACTGTTCTTATTATGCAAACATAATAGCTGTTTAAAGCACTTTCCAAAAGAACTCCACCAACTGATATTTTAACTACTAATATTTCCCATTTAATAGTAATCCCAAGACAATTTGAGAAAGAATTACATTTAAAACTTCAGTACCAAGTCAGCCAACGCAGTCTGATTAAATACACAACTCTGGTTATTCAATAAATCGGTATTAAATGGCCAAAGGAAAAAAAAAAAAAGAGGTACTTTATAAGCTATTTTCACACTTGTAAGACTTCAATAAATAATGTCAAATGGTGTGTGTGATAGGTAAACACTGCTCAACTCCCCAAAGACCTGTGCTCTTACAAAACACTTGAGGCAGGGGGAAGTATTTCTACCTCATGTTGAACATACAGAAAAACTCTAGTGAACTTTGAACACACTTCATGAACTTGTACAGCATTATAAAACAGGACAGTTTACATAAATCCTTTTCTGACAGATCCTATATCAGTACAATTTCACTGGAGTGTGGAGCAAGCATGATTTAAGTTTAAAAACCAAAACCCAACAACAAACTACACAGCTCCAGTATGGAGCAAAAGGCACCCGTGGTAGGGATAGCCAAGCAGCAGCAAGGTCTTTGTCCGTAATCATTTTCATCTGGTCCACAGAAATACTGGCTTGGGAGCAGGCCAACTAGCCTGAAGGTCCTTCTGTGTGGGGAAGGGAAGAGCAGGGAGGGAGGGCAGGGAGCAAGTGGCACAGGTCAAGGTTTAATCCAGCAGGTTCCATTAAACAGCCACCCCAGGCTAACAGTGCCAACACGCTCACTGAATCTGAGCAAAAAACACAGCAAAACATAACTGAAAAGAAACTCTAAGAGGCAACGACTCCACATTTTCTTACTAAAGCCTTCAAAATTGATGCAGAAGAATTTGCCTGCCAACACAGGCGCCAGGTCACACCTCCACAAGGTTTCTCTGCGCTCCAAGTTCCCTTATCCGAAATCCAGGGCCAAGATTAACGTGAACATTGTTTCTAGTTCTAAAAGCTCCACAGCTAGTGCTATTTTAACACGGATTAACTTTTTACAAAAACAGAACTGATGCGACACCCTCAAAGCTTCCCGAGTCAGTATTTTGGATAGCTGTAGGCAGCATCCAAACACAAGGCTCCTCACGCCTACCAGCAATAATTCAAAACATCTCCCAAAAGTCCGTACTGGGCTAAGTCCATAACCTGGTCTTGGAGCTTCAGTTTTTCCCTTTCACCAATAAATATCCCATTCTGCTAGTCCTTAAGGTTAATGTCAACGTTTTAATTTGCACAGTGCGAAGGAAAATTCTGTACTCTTAACGGTACTCAGTTGGCTTATGTCCAATTGCAGTATTCAATGCAGAAAATAAAAATATGATTACTTCTTCTGGGTAACATGTTCCGTCTCCATTTTCCAAATGCTTTGGAAAGAACAAAAGTACCAAATTCACTTTAGAAAGGTGTAGTTCAGAAGACTTAAAGTAATTAAACATTTCAAAGGAGTTAAACTGTCTTAATTATTGCAATTGTGCTTCAGAGTGCTCCTGTCATATGAGAAACTACTTTACAAACAAGCCAGTGGAAAACTAGAAACAACTTGCCCAAGACCACGAGAAAAAAAAGTATAGGAGGATTTGAAAATAGTGCATGGTTCAAACAATTGTTTTACCCCTATTATTCAAATTTTTAAACTTTTAATGATGGTCCCTCTTGAATGCACATAATTTAACATACATTCCAACTTCAGAATTAATTATCCACATCAATGAATTGGCTTGAAAGATTGCAAACACACACTGAAGCTACAACTGTGACTATCAGGTCAGTTAATACAGATATTAACATTACAGTATATACTAATAATAACTTTAAGTGCAGAGTAGCATCAATTAAAAAAACCCAGTAATTAAAGTGCACATTTTCTTAAACAAATAAAGTGTACCATAAAAACATTCCCAGACCTAGCCAGAAAAAAAAAAAAAAGAAAAAAAAAAAGAAAAACACCACCCTTGTAAGCAACACTAATGAAATTTAAACATTTGTGACATTGTAGGACAAAACCTGAGAATGCTACGGAGTTCAGTGTCCTTCAAACACAGAACCACCCAGAGCACAACATCCATACAGATACCTTGTTAATGCTCTAATCCCTTTGTTTAATTGCTGCCACACAGGATAGTTAACTCCTCAGAAGGAGATCTCCAACAAAAGAGTTACAAACTCCCACCCCAAAGATAAGGCAAAACCATGCCACTGAAGCACACCTAGAGATTGACTGAAAAACCCTCCGTGGTGCCTGGAAAGTAGCAGCAAAGCCACTGAAAGAGTCACATTCAGCACACGTTAGCTTAAGCAAGCTGCTCGCAGATTTAACCCTGCACGTAGCACGTGGCCACAGCCCTTTACAAAGGTAATAGTACCAATAAAAGTGTTTATGATTGCCTGGAAGAAGGGACCTAATCCTTCTCAAAAAGTGATGAGGAGTTCTGCTTTAGTGGGGGTTTTTTATGCATGTAGAAATAGCCACTAACCCAAAAAAATTAAAAGATCAAAAAAACCCACACATGGTTTCACTAGGGTACATGTTCTTCAGTGGCGTAGGAAAGTAATTTTCTTTTATCATTATTCTCAGACGGTATCAAGCCTTATCCAGCCAGTAGCTCAGCCAGCTCCCTTTCATCCACGCAGCAACCAGCCACAAATGACAGAAGCTGGGAATCTACAGGTTGATCTTAATTTATTTCTAGAGAACAGTACACATGTTGAATTTCAATGCTTATATATTAGGTCATTTTGAGAGCTACATAAGAAACGCAAAATGTGAAACAGTAAGGAGAGTTAAGCAGAAGTTTACAAGAAATCTATGACCGCATCAGTCCTTTAAAAGGTCTGTCTTTCTTCACCTTCAAGGGCAGCTGCCCGCTGCTCTGCTAAAACACTTCACAAAGCTACAGGCTGTTTCTACAGCCCAGTCCCAGACAACTTCAGTACCACATGGATACCTGAGTTACCCTTGGCTGGTTTTGGCCATGAAAAGAACGGATGAAACCAGCAGACTTTTACCTTGTTCTGCTACCGTGAAAAGCTTACCATTTCAGACATGGACTGTGTAGCTGGCCTGCTTGCGGACGCATCCCTCAGAGGACTGATGGGAACCTTCTTGGTGTTACAAACAGAAGAGCACACATATGTAGGGCACAGGGAAGAGCAGCTCACACAGAAAGAGCAGATGTGTATGTCACCTCATCCATTCAAACCTGGCCCTGGACATTCCTCTTAGCGGCAGGGTGGGAAGCCAACCTTCCCAGCAGGCAACGTGTCTGCAATCTTTAAAAGCTGAGTTTGCATCTTGGCTGGAACATCTAAGAGTATACTTGGAGAGTGGGAGCAAGGCAACAAACCTACACCAAACAGGACAACCCTCACTACGCGATATCAAAAAAAGCTAGAGTGAAGAGAATCTCCAAGGCTGATCCAGGTACACACAAGGAAAACAGTTTTTGGAACACAAAACAATACGCTACATTTCATACTGCATTTCTGAATCTTTTGTCTCACAAAGGCCTTGCAATCTCCACTTTCAAAAAGAAGCCCAAATGCTACACAGTTCGTTGGTGTCACTTCCCGATGACACCCACTAAGCTCTGCTAGGTCTCCCTCCAAACATCCCAGACGACGCCAGCTACCTCAGCATATACACAGAGTAACACCAGAAGGCAGGACTTCTCTTTACCTCCTGCTACCTCTAAGGCTTGAAGTCCATACGCTAAGCCCCCCTGGAATCTATGAACACAGCAGAAATAAAAGGCAGAAGTTTGTGTCATCGTAGACGTCGCTCTTCTCAAAATGCAAAAATCCCCAATTCCTGAACAATAAGCACAGTTCCCTACTCCATTTTCCAATAATTTTATACACTTGCCAATGTCAGATACTTGTATAAATGCATGCCCAAAAGAAGGCTAACTCGGAACTCGTAATACAAACTGTGAATTTTTAAAACGATGATTTTTGGTTGGTTGGTTGAAGGAAAAAAAAAAACTTCCAACAAAAACAAGAACTTTATTTTGTTTGTTGAAATTAGCATTCTAAAATTAAGTCTACCATAAATGTTTATAAATTGGCAGAGACATTCAAATCTAGAGCAACTGATTACAACAATTAACCTTTTTTAAAAGAAGTATCTGACTTTCATTACATGCATTATGAGAAAAATGGAGCAGAACAGTTACACAGAGCTTAGCCTGCTGGAAAACCTGGTATGTTCCAGCCACATTAAAATCATATTCAAAGCACCATTGACATCAGATTATGAATAGACACTCAATGTTACCACAGTATCTTCTGAGAAATTGAACTATACCCAGATTTTGTTCTGTTATCTATAGAATATCTTCAGATGTACCTCTAAAATCCACTTGATCTGGCTACCCTTCTGTTTGTTTATTCCTCTATAACCAGCCTATGAACTCAGGAGGAAATGCACATGTTAAAAACCAAGGCAAGTTCTTAAAGTGAAAAGTACTTGCCATTAAACACAACACCCTTACATTGTGTGCTTCCACAGAGTCTCACAAAAGATGTTAAGTACCTATTAAAAAAAAAAAATTAATGTACCATAATCTTTATGCATGAGATGACAACGAATTAAAAAGATGAAGAAGTGAATCTGAGCACTGATAAGATTTTCTGTTATTAAAAAAAAACCTTTAGCCAGCGATAATTTCACTAGACTGAGAGTGGAGAAAAGATGTCTCTTAAAATCAGCATGAAGAAATTGGAACTATTCCAGCACCATCACACATAACCTAACTATATCCTCTTCCTTTCTTTCCAGTAGTTTCTAATTCAGAAAATTAAAAGCAGATCTTTGTAGGATAGAGACCTTCTAACTTTTAACAACAGTTTCAAATTATTTCAGAGTCTCAACCACAGACAGATTTTTAAGATCTCTGTAATAACAGACCACTGGAAATCTTACTATCTTTCATCTTATTAATATTTAGTCTTTACACTATAATAATAAAGCTTTCAATTTTTAAGGAAAGAGAGCACAACTGCAGTCACTGCCACCCTCACTCCAAACCTACTGATGAGGATTCAGAGAGACCTCCCTCAGCCAGCTCCAGGGTTGTTGCCATTGCTAAAACTAGACTGGCTCCAAAATATCTCGAGTCACAGAGAACTGTGAAGTTCATATGAGTAGGTTTATTTTATAACAGATTGGCATAAGCAGACTTGGCAGCCTGTTTATAAAGTTAACAACTGAAGTGTTCACATTAAACCTTGAAAGCTGTAAAATTATTCTGCTGCTGAAGGTAATTTCTTCCAGCATTTACTATATCAAAGCAGGGGATAGAGCTGTACCTGATCTTATTTCTTTATAGATAGGCTTCATTACAGAAAATGAAAAGATTTAGGAAATATCTCCTTTCCAGAAAGGATCTGTTACCTAAAAATAAGGAACAGCAGCAGCAAGGAGAAAAATACTTCTGAAATACAGAGGAAACATATTTATCAGTGAATTATCTACGAAGGCCACAGACACAGGGTCCTTTAGCCTATGCCAAAAAAGAATCTGCCATTTTTTTCATAAAATCACTTATAAGAAGAATGTTTGTGACTGACTACAAATGTCAAGAGCATTAGTGGTCTGGTTTTGGTAATTTTCCAAGTATAGGTCTAAAGCCATAGTGTAAAAACATACTGTAACTACACAGTCCAGCTTAATGTTCATAACCCCTCTGTCTCTGTAGTGCTCAATCTGTCTACATACTGCAACTTTGATAGGTGGGAAATCACTTGAGACTTCCCAACTCAAATGATCTAGTGTGAAATCTTCCATTCTCATAGCCAGACCTACACAAAAACTTCCTAGCACAACGTGGATGCAATGCTTTGTTAGTAAACTAGCTTTTAGGTACAAAAGCTGCCACCCAAATCACAAGGGAGAAGCAGGATCCAACATCCTGTATAAGCAGAATGAGACAGAGCACATTTGCTACAGCTAGAAAGTGGCAGAGTTGAAAAAACAACACAGAAAGGTAGAAATAGCAGAATGAGATTTTACAAAGCCACCACGAGATCTAATGTAAATCAGTCTGGAAAAAAAGAAAATCATAATTGGTAATGGAGCATCTCCATTTTTTAACTCACTTCAATGTCAGGCAATTGTGATTTCACAAAGTCGCTAATGTCTTTATTCCAGACACGAAGACAGTCTTGTTACGTCCCAACGATAAACAAGGTCTTTACTCAGCAATCATCATACCTGTTCCTGGGGAATGCAAGCCATGTTCTGCCTTCTTTCAACTTAAAACCTGCATGTCCCATAGTCAGCACAGGTTTCTCTCGCACCCTTTCTGTAGCCTGAGCGTCGCTTGGATAAAGTTTTACACCAATATTTTTTTTTTACCCTGCCACTGAGATCATGCTAAAGGTAGAATAAATGTCATTGAACTTGTAATGGTCTTATGCTTGTTCTGAACTGAAGGTCAAATGAAATCTGGTAATTTGTCTACCTCTGTTTCTCATTTGCAGCATGACAGAACTGGCAAAGAAACAACTGGTTATGCTGTACAATGACTGGCTTTAATCAAAAGGTATGAATAGGAAGTGTTCAACACCCCTGAGAACATGGCAACAGCCCATGCAGGAACTCTGTTTGAGGAACAGACACATTCAAAGACACAGGCTGAAACCCACTGTCAGCTGCACTAACGATGATGAACCAAAGCAACCAACATGGCATTTGTGAATGAGAAAGGTGTTAAATCTTAGCATCAATCTGTGATAATCCATGGAAGCATTAATACAGGCGAGAATTTTCTCTGAACACCTTTGAATGTTCAGAATTCTTGAGCCGTTAAGATAAGAGGCATCTCTCTCAAAGCAATCTACTTAGGAATCAAACTGTTAATCTCATGCTGCTAGAATTTCATCGGACCCCACGACATACCGAAGAGGGGGGAGAATCAAGGACAACTACAGTCAGATCAGAGTCTTAGCATACCTGTGTGAATGCTTACAAGTGCTCTAGGAAAGACAGGAGGGACAGAAGCAGCAGAAAACCTTCTGGCCTTATAAAAAGGCCAGACTCTTCCTGCAACTAATGCATGAGGAAACCAGAGATATTGCTTCAAAACAGCAAAACGTACCTCTGCATGCAGTTTCCATTCCAGCAGATGTAGCTTCTGCCTCAGAATCAATTGCCTATAATGTTTATTTTCACCTGACTGTAAAAAGAAATCAATAGTATCTTCTATCTACGTCAGCAGGGAATGAACAAAACAATAACCTTGCCACATACAAGGCCCAGTGTAATGGAATATATGTTTAAAGCCATACTGTCTGAGACTGCCCCCAATTCCTATCTGTGCTCCTATTCAGCCCAGAGCCCTTATCCTCAAGCCAGTGATCCCACACTCCCAGCCATGTGGCTTCCAACACAGGAAGCCGTAACTGTTGCTTTGCCTATTGGAACGCCTGACCTCAGTGTGGTTTCATCTACAAGATGAAGGACCCTCGAATATTTCAAGATCACAAACTCTGTAGAAAACAGATAACAACTGAGGGAGAAACAAGCAGCTATGCAGTAGCGTCATCTGAAAATATTTATTTAAAATCTGCTAATCCCAGGCAAGACAGAAGCAGACATGAGTAATGCCCTTCAGATGCACTATTCCAGTAATCTCAGTTCCTCCAATCTTTCTCACAACCAGAAAAGTCAGTTATGCTTTCCAATTAAAAAAAAAAAAAACCACAACCACCACCACACCCACACACACTAAACCTCCCACTCAAAAAAACCCCCAAAAACCCCACACCAACCAAAAAAAACACACCCCACACTTAAAAGACAACAATTCTGCAAAGGTCAGTTACTGCTATCTCTACAACATTCCTTCCAGTTTACACGGTCTTATTAGAAATATTCATATTAAGTCTCAAGAAAAAAAAAAAAAACACCACTGCTAAATGAAAGAATTGTGCTCCCACAGAGAAGTCTAAGAAAACATTAATAGGAAATTCAGCTACAGAAGTATCAGTTGATCTAAAGACTTAACAAAATTCCATTCAACAACATCTAATTTTGATTTAAAAGGTTTTATGGGTTTTTTTCTTCTTGAATCTCTTGAGACAGCTGAAGTTCACAAGAGGTATAATAATTTCTAATATCATCACAACTATCATTTTTATCTGTCAGTCATCTAACTTATAGTTAAGTGATCCACGTAAACCAAGTCCCTAGAGCTGTGAGGTCTTTTATGAATCTAAATTATTTAGATACGCGACACTCGTAAGTCAAGTCAAAACAGTAAAGTTCTTTTATTTGCCACACAAGTAGAAACTGTTCCTCATCTCCTGAAGTCACATGCTGAGTTAGCCAATTTATTCTACAAGCAATTGTCCTGGACCAGTTTCAGCATTCCTTCAGGCAAACACATTGTTATTGAAACAAATAAACCTTTTTAAGTTTTAATAATTTGTTTCAGTAAAAGAGAATAAAAAATTGCAGCCTGTCAGTTCTTGAATGCCAGCAAAGAAGCTCAAGAAACAACATCTCTTTGGAAGCAGAATGTAAGAGCTGCCAATCACATCTGCTGACGATGCCTTCCTTGATCATACACGCAGACCGTATCATCTCCTGAACCGTACACTACGCAGCAGTGAGCACATGCAAACAGAACCTTACTTTACCACACAGAACTCGGTAGCTAAAAATAGAGGAGAAAGACTTGGGTCAGAAGGCATCTATGCAAATCATGAGCTTGATTAAGACCACAGAAGAAGCAAACACACCCTCCCAGTTGATATTTTCAAAATATGAGAAAAGTTGATGCTACTAATGAATCTCTAGTGAAATTTAGTTATAACATTCCACAGAAATTCTGGTCACTTGTGCAAACACACCTGTAGCGTTCTGAATCACAGCGCTTTCTGGGGCTTGGGGGGTTTTGTTGGGATTTTTTGTTTGTTTTGTCTTTAAATCATGCACGACGTGAAAATACTCACCTTGAAAATAAATTCATGAGAGAAATTTTACAACACTTCTACCTACAATACAACAGATTAGATTGGATGACCCAGAAATACACCAACAAACTGAATGTCTACGTCACGTAGTTCATGTGAGAAGTATTTAGCTTGTGACCTAGCCCCTGTTCTATCTCGCTTTGCACCCTTTTAGCAAGTAGGGAGCAGAAAGGAATCTCTTCTCCCCCCTCAAGCGCTTACTTCCTTTTCTTGCAGCACTACTGGAAAACTCTTAACCCCCTCACTCTGTGACAAGAAACTTTTTATCCTCTTCATCTCTAAGAAAAGAAAATAATAAATAAAAATCACTAGATCTTCAGAGGTTTTGCTTTACAGCTTATTGTGGGCTAACTTCTGCACAAGTCTTCCTCTGCAAGCTTGGCAAAAATCTTCATCTATTTCTCTCAAACACCACCTCTTTCACATCCCATCACCCCCATTCGCCTTCTTTCTTCCTCAAGCTCCTGCTGCCACCACCACACCAGCTGATGCTATTTGCTTCCGGAAGGGGTATCAACTGCAAAGCTCGTGTCTGCACTTGGTTTCAGGGAGAGGAACAGCATAAAGGACAAAACAGCCACAGAAAAGACTATATGCAAGAGCCTGCGGGAAGCAGTAAAAATTACTCATCGCCACTTGTGCTACCCTCTGGGGCAGGAAGCAGAGCGACGGTGCAGTGGCACCAGCAGCTCGCAGTAAGGCACAGTTATGAAATACTCACAAGCTCTTCCTAGATGGGTTTTTTAATTGGAATGCATGCAGGCAACTAGTCAGACAAGTCTGGTTTAGTTCTGCTGCTTCTTCTCACACATATTAAGAGCACTCAGTGGAAACAGGTATTTTGAGGATTCACAGGTAAATCTAGTATTTAGGTTTATTTAGCTACTGAGAGATTACAGCGAGGCACGAACACCTTTGGCCGTTCTACTTCCCTCATGATAGCACACTCCATCAAGAAAAAAAAAGAAAGTGAGGCGCAAACCACAGCTTTTCAGATACCACCATTGGCAGAGATTGTGCTGCACAGAAAGGTAGTTGTTTAGGATCAAATAGATTGCTTTCTGACTTGGGTTAGTACCTCTGTGATTCAGCTTGTCACAGGATTACACTGGTAAATAGCAATGACAGCTGAAAACTCCACTACTTACCTTCAAGACAATGTCAAATCGAGGAAATAAGATGTAAATACATAAAGTATTATGGACTCTCAGATTTCTTGCAAGTATGAACTTGCATTAGTACTTAACACTGCAGTTTCACATTCAAGAGACTATGATCTTTGCCACATCAATGAGTTGCCTCTCTCTTAACCGTAAACGTAACTGCAGTACACATGTGCCCATTCCCTTGTGATTTTACTGCCAACATTGTTCATTTGTAGCGTTTAGTCAACTTGAGTGCAAGTTTCATTTCCTGACAGGCTGGTGCTGTAACTTCAGTAATTTCAGTTCTGCAGAATAACAATATGGGGAGAACAGTACACAAATTTTTGCTACACTGATTTAAGAGAATAAACAGATTACCTTTGCCTCTTCAACACTTAAAAGTTTTCTACCACCACAGTGACCTCAGTCATAAGTGTGACCAGATGGCGACCTCAGAACAACATAATGACATTAGCAGAAACCCCAGCCACAGCAAGTCGCCCTAGGAGAAAGCCTGCTTTTCCAATAGAGCCATGCCTCACAGCACACTACTTTCTCCATCAGTGTTTTCACTTCTGCTTCAAACAACTAAGATTCATCAAATAAAAATACCAAAACAAACAAAAGGTTAAATGGTCAGGACCACAGCCAGCTTGCCTAAGCTGGATTCTACACTTGCTTTGGCTATGTACTTCATCTTCCTTTCTCTTCCCTTGCCCTAACTTTCACTCAACTCTTGTGTGGACTTGGATGCTGTAAGCACTTGAGACACACGTTAGGAACTTCACATTAGTGCTTCTGCACGTGGGTATCAGTCCAAGGAGGAAAACAGACTCTACTTACAAGCTCAGAGTACTCAAAAATGGGGAGGAAGGGGGAGAGAAGATTTCATTTGTCTCCCTTCTCCTATGCCTGTACTTTACAGTGATGTTTTTTGACTTACATCACTGTTGCCCAATTTCCAAGAGGGAATTCCATATTTGGCAGCTAAGGTGAAGCCTGTTTTATACCAATTCTCTTGTATGAAAGTTACAGATACATCAACAACAAAGTAATCTGACAAGATACACATAGTGAAATTCTTCTTTTAAAAAAATAAGTATATTGCTATATTAGCACACAAATCTACACCCTTCATTCAGTTGATACATTACTCAGTACAGGGCAGCACCAAACCTTTTATCCTTGCCAAAGGATAACATGGCAGGAGGGTCTGCAGAGGCAGTGCCTGCTGCTGGGCGTGTGGCAAGCCCAGGAGCTGCTCAGCTCCGTAATAAATAATAAATCCTCCATAACAGGATTAAAAAGCATATACCTGCTTTTTAAAAGGTGTTTTGAAACATACAGATTAAAAATATTACTTACATAGTTATTCAGAAAGGAAAAAAAAAAAAGGAAAGAGAGATGTTTGTAAACCTCCGTTGCCCAACCAGGTAGTGAGTCAAAGCAAAATAACAGCCATAACACGAGAGACAGCAGCCAGCTCAACTGATCGTTTAAAGGTATGCAGCAGTAACGAGAAGGGTTTCATTCACAGGAAGATTTCAGCTATTGCAAGTGTTACATCTGCTGTCACGCTACAGAACGAAGAACAGAGCGGCCTATTTTCTACTCCTGCATCCCATTATTCCCTGCGCGCTCCTGACTAACGAACAGCAGTATCTTTCCAGCTTGCTGACTTGTCCAGACGTTCTCCTTGCAGGTGAGGCGACAACCCGGTTCAAGGACACAAGTATTTTATACTGGCCTGGCCTGATAGACTGATCAGGGAAATAATAAAGGGAAATAATTCAGGCATGTACAACAAACAGAATTTCCAATCCTCACTTCATCCTAAAGGTGGCCTCCCATGGGATAAGGCAATACACGAAGCGAAACAACTAAGCACAACGTTGTGGCTTAAAATGTGATGAAAGAAGCAGCAAGGAACGTAACAAGGAGAAGTGAGGCGTGAAACTAAATCATACCTTCTAAACCGTAGCTGGAAAAACTGCATTCTTTGTTTGACCGCCCAAACATGAACAAGTGTCCAAGAAAACATTAACAGAAGCCAACATGACGTTTTGAGGTAGCACACACACACACACGAAAATCGTAACAGATTTTCCAGCAACATAATGAACACTGAATTGCCATCATGAGGCGTGTATCACTACTCCCAGCCTTCAAAGCCACTGGTCCAGCTTCTGTGTGTGCTGAAATAAACCACTAGCTCATATGAACACCTGTTTTCTACCCCTTCTGGACTACAAAGGTATGAACCCAGGTGCCCAATTCAGCTAAATACATAATGCAGGCAATACCTCTAGACCTCATCAGGGCACACAAATGCTACTGAAGTCGACAGAGGCTGCAGGTGCTCAACATCTTTAAAAACATGCTCATGAGGCGCGTGCAAATGCCACACCGACGTTGCTCAAACACGGCTGCCTATTTTGGTTTTTTTTTAATCTTTCAACTTTCACAGAAATCAATCAGCTCACTAGAAACATGCCCAAACGATATTCCACTCCAGGCTGAAAAAGCCAAACTAAGCTGTTACTTTGCTGAAAAACTGCTTTTACGCCCAAGCCATTCACGGAGATCTAAGCACTGCAACCACTTTTTTTTACAAGCATTTTATCGAAGAGCTTGCCAAGCTCCGTATAAACACATTTTACTATTTCATAAAGTTTATACGCCAAGCTTTTGAAACGCAAAGTGACAGGCTCTCAGTGCAATTTCTGCAGAGCTACAAGGTTCTTATTGCCCTCAGTCTCCCGAGACTGTAAATTGACTATAAGCAGTTAAGTAGCCAGAAACTTTCTCTTTTATACAGGAATAAATTTGAAATACTGAAACAGCCTCTATGATCAGCCAAAGAAGAATTCCTTTACCCGAGCTTCAAAATCCCCTGGTGATCAGCACACTATAAATATGCATCGCTGCTGGGTTTCTGTTGCCAGCACTGGAAAAAGTTTCTCCCCATCATTAAGGACCCCTTAAAGTTAGGAACTAATGCTAAATACCATCCACCCCACAGAGATATTTTAGCTAGATGTTTCCATAAGGAAATCACGTTATCTTAATGATTTAGGTGGTTTTCTAATTTTTTTCTGACTTGTTCACATCATACTTCCACCCAAACTTCTAAAGTTACACAAAAGCAACTGAGTGAATTCATCAATGCCATAAAAAGGAAAAGAAGGGAAAATAACCAAGTTCCCAAGCTTCATCAAGTAAAGCCTCCAAGTATATATTACAGTTGCATTTGTGACATGTTAAAATGCATTTCAATCTATCTGACTGCCCACAGGAACCTTGCACTTCCTTTTACCGGTTAGTTTTCTTACAGGTCAAGGTCTCCCTTTGATTATTCCCAGCTCTGACACATTAGCTATCTTTTTATCATGTTCACTCTTGCTTTACTACCCATTTGCATATATAATACTGCTGTTATTGTAGGGATTTGGAGACATGCCCTTTATGGTGCTTTGTAGCTTCAGTATAATTCCTGCAACAGCTTTCCATTGCCGATGATGGAAATGAAATAGGTGGGTTAGAAACAGACATCAAATTTCTTTCTTTTTTTTTTTCATAAAATGGTAAACCCAAAGCTCTCTTTTATGCCATTCTTACAAACAGTAATTTTAGAATTACTGTATCAAAGAACAGCAAAAAAACCCCAAACATTTAACCAGCATTTTGGGTGGTTTTATTACCACTTCCTCTCATCTAACTCATATATATAAATAAATATTTAAAAAAAAAAAATCACAACTTGTAAACCCACAAATATTAGAAGAGTTCAGTGGCAGCTGGAATTCCCAGAAAGGGTTTAACAATGCCTTTTCAAGTTAGCAATGCTCTAGTATTCTTAACGTTGGAAGCTAGTCAGAATCTGAGCTCATTTCCCAGCATTTAATCCTCCACCTGAATTAGTGTGCTACCTTTCAGTTATTAATCACTTTGATACTACATCCTCTTAACTCAAGAGTTTAAATTTTCAAGACACACATGAATGCAATTTATTCCTACAGAAAAGGCCCTGGACTTCTCTATTAATCTAAAGCAGCAGTCTTCCATTAACCACTTCCAGGACTTTAAAAACTGCCATTTTTCCCTATTCAGCCTTTTCTTTTTCAAAGGTTCAGTTGCCTATAATGGAAGGAACTCTGGCTTTCTGTGAGAAAGGTATCACCTCCGATTTCCAAGTGTATTTTCCTTGAACTTTACAGTATGCTCAGAACACTTCCATAAACGCAGTCTGTGCTGGTGCACTATTCACGCCACCGTGAAAAAGCGCTTGTGAAAGAAAGGGGTTGTGTTCGGAACGTGCACGAGAGCCTCAGGAGTGCTCCTCTCCCAACAACCGCACCCCGGCTAAGCAGTCCCTAATCGCAACCTGAGCTCCCCATCGCTCTCTTGACCACAGCACAGTGGAAGTGGCATCCACGGGACGCCTCTCCCACGGTGTCAGCTGTCTTGTCTCCAGGGAAAAGGAAGCCCTGCTTAGCCAACACACGTGGGCTTGATGGCTACATGACCTCTGGCTCTAGCCAGCAGCCAGGTATTTGGGGACAGGGATAGGTATGGTGCCCTCGCACAGGAAGTGGGGGGGAGGGGGGGTGGAATAGGGACACACCTCCCGCGCACCTGAACGCAGGTACGGACAGACGCAGCCAGCCCTGCCTGCAAGGAGCCTCCCAGGCACGCCACCACGCCCG
>NW_010246764.1:0-15999 GCF_000690775.1 Eurypyga helias
TCAGACCACCTTTCCCAATCCACCTTATCGCCCAGTGGTCCAGTCTGCATTTCCTAAGGCTATGAGGATGCCATGGGAGACCTTGTCAAAAGCTTTGCTGAAGCCAAGGTAGACCACATCCACTGCCTTCCCCTTGTCCATCCATCTAGTGATGCCATCAGAAAAAGCTGTCAGATTGGTCAAGCATGACTTCCCTTGTTGAATCCATGCTGTCTACTTGTGATAAGCTTTGTTTCCTCAACATGCTTTGAGATGGAACCAAGAACAAGCTGTTCCATCATCTTTCCAGGAATGGAGGTGAGGCTGGCTGGCCTATAGTTACCCAGGTCCTCCTTCTTGCCTGTTTTGAAGATTGGAGTAACACTGGCTTTCCTCCAGTCCTCAGGCACCTCTCCTGTTCTCCAGGAATTTTCAAAGATTACGGTGAATGGCCTAGCAATGACTTCTGCCAACTCCCTTAGCACTTCTGGGTGCATTCCATCAGGGCCCATGGATTTGTGGATGTTCAGTTTGCTTAACTGATCTCTAACCCAATCCTCTTCAACTGAGGCAAAACCTTTCTTTCTCATGACTTTCTCTATGGTTTTCAAGCTCTGGGACTCCTGAGGGCTAGTCTTAGCAGTAAAGACCGAGGCAAAGGTGGCATTCAGTAACTCTGCCTTCTCCATATCCTTGGTCACATTACAGTACGTTTCCATTCCAGCACGCCCTCCTCTCCCTTTTCTCAAGCCTTTCTTGTTATCCTTGACCTCCCTTGCCAGGTTTAGTTCTAAGGAGGCCTTAGCTTTCCTTATCACATCCCTACATCCTCTGACAACATTCTTGTATTCCTCACAAGTGGTCAGCCCCTTCCTTTCATGTTCTGTATACTTCCTTCTTCCACTTCAGTTTATTCATTAGATCCCTGCTCATCCATGCAGGTCTCCTAACCCTCTTACTTGGTTTCTTACTCTTCAGGATGCTCCCATCTTGAGCTTGGAGGAAATGGCGTGTGAATACTATACAGGTCTCTTGAGCTCCCCTACCATCTAGAGCCCTATCTCACAGCAATTCTCCAAGCAGGTCCTTGAAGAGGCCAAAGTTAGCCCTTCCAAAGTGTAAGGTAGTGATCCTGCTTGTGGCTCTGCGCCTACTGCACATGGTCCTAAACTCCACCATCTCATGGTCACTACATCCAAGGATGCCCCCTACCTTCACATCTTCAGCAAGTCCCTCTTTGTTTATAAGTACAAGGTCCAGCACTAGTCCTCTCCTTGTCGGCTCTTCCACCATCTGTGTCAAGAAGTTACTGTCAATGCACTGGAGGAACCTCCCGGCCTGTGCATGCCTGGCTGTGTAGCTTTTCCAGCAAATGTCAGGGTAATTGAAATTCCCCATGACAACTAGAGCTTGTGATTGTGAGGCTACTTCCAGCTGCCTGTAGAAGGCCTTATCAGCTTTCTCATCCTGATCAGGTAGCCTGGAGTAAACACCCACCCAAGCATACAGGTTTTTCTGGAGGAGAGCAGGAGAATATACCATTGTCATACACAGCCCCAGGATGGTCTGCCTTTTCGTTATTGTCTTCGGTGGTAGCTAAGGAGCCTTGGTGCCAAGCCTGGTTGACCCGACTTATTCCCCAGGTGGATGCATCCCCATCCCCCACCTCAACTGAGATAGCAGATTGAACAGTCTTACCAGCACACCATCCCACAAGCACCAGCATGCTGCGCACAGGCTCCTCTCTGGCCAGACCAGCCCCATCCCTTTCCCCCTTCGAATCTAGGTTAATGACCTTTCTATGAGCCCTGCCAATTCATGCAGGAGGATTCTTTTTCCCCTCTGAGATAGCTGAACCCCACCTGTTGCCAGTAGACCCAGTGCCATGTAAACCTCCCAATGACTGAAAAACCCAAAATTCTGTTGGTGGCACCAACCTCTAAGCCATGTGTTAATCAGACGTGTTTTCCTGTTTCTTTCAGTATCCTTCCCTGTCACTGAAGGGATCGAGGAAAACACTACCTGTGCTCCCAATCCTGCAACCAATCTCCCTAATGACCTGAAGTTCTTTTTAATCACTTTGGACTTTTCTCTGTGATCTCGTCACTACCAGCTTGGATGACCAAAAGCAGGTACTAGTCTGAGGGCCACACCAAACCAGGGAGTTTCCTACTAATATCCCTAACCCAGGCCCCAGGGAGGCAGCAGACTTCCCTGTGGGAGGGATCCAGTCAACATATAGGACCCTCAGTTCCACCCAGAAGAGAATCACCTCCTTTTTTTCTTGATTGAACTAGTCCTAAGGTGTGGGGAAGAGTGACTCACCCTGGATGTCTTCCTAGATGGACCTTCCTTTCCATCCTCATTCACCTGGCCCTTTATTTCCAAATCCCCATACCTGTTGTGCAGCAGTAACTGGGAGGCAAGGAAGGCTGGCAGGAGATTCACCTGCCTCCCTGAGGAGGGCCCTGTATCTATTCCCCCACCATCTCTTAGGTCCCCTCCTCTTACCAGGTGGCAAGAAGCTAGGGGATCCTGTGCTTTATGTGGAACCTGTTGCCTTTGCATCAGGGGTGGGAAGCTCTGAGTCCACCAGTCTATCTCCCTCCCACACTCCATTACAGTCCTCAGCCTTTCCACCTCCTCTTTCAGCTCAGCCACCAGGCTGAGCAGATCATTTAGTTGCTCACAGTGAACACAGGTGTTGTCCCTGCAGTCCTCCATTCCAAGTGAAAGGCTCCAGCACTCCCTGCAGCCAGGGGCTGGGACACTTACATGCCCCACCTCTGTCTGGGTCACACATTTCTTTTATCAACAGCTTTTGGTGAGGCTACAACCATAGCTGCTCTTGCCTGTGTGACTAACTTCTCAAACTTCCACAGCACTCCCAGATGACTCACCACACCCCCTTTGTTCAACCTTGATAGGTGCTCAGGAATCTAAGAACCCTCCTGAGGGCTCCACCCACGCTTCACCCGCCTCTTCAGTGAGAGATGCCGGTTCCGTGAGGGGGGTTGGTCTGCTTGCCACGTGTAACCCAGCTTTGTGGGGGAAAAAAACACCAATGAAACACCAACAAAACTCGCAGGAGTTTTTGTTGCTCTGCCGAACTCTTCTTGTTTGAGCAGGTAATCATTAAATGTAAGGTTTTAACAAAGAGAAAAAAAAGATACTAATTTTTGTAAACTTATGTTGCAGCGGTCACCACAATCAATCTCTCTTCAGGATAGTCATAAAGTATTTGTATGTAAAATGCAGATTTGCTTGTGCAAGGACAGAGAAAAAGGATACAGAAGTTTTATAAATTAATAATTATAGAACACTGGAACATCACTGCAACACAACACCACCTTTATTACATAAAACCACTAAAACAAATAGTACAAAATGGAAATTAGTTGAGGGTCAACATGAAATTACCAGATAAGACTTGGTATTTTTATTACTAACAACAGTTTATATTTCCTAATGATTTCCTTTTCTTTTAGAAGAAGGGAGTAAAAATAGAAGACTAAGTTTTACTCTGACTTGAGTTTTGTTAGATGTGATCACATAAAATACTCCACCAATAGATATGACAAATGCACTTTATATTTCAATGTGTCAAACCATTTCAATATTCAGGAACTATGTTGAAGCTGGCAGGCAAGCAGACTATATTAAATTTTTCTCTGGAATCTACTTCAATTCTGTACTGAATTATTGGAATTTTAGTGACCCTAAAAAAGGCTGTCAGAAATAATATTCAACACAGAATTTTCAAATCTAGTGCTGTATTACACATACTTCACATAAAATAGTATAGTTTCAATATAAGCAAACCAGTCAAGAACATTCTATTTGTACTTGTGATTTTTAGATACAATTTTATATTGATTTTTCATATCACATTTTAAATGCACCTTCTCCTTCAAAAAAATAATTAGAGGCTACATTTGTTGATTCAATGGCTTTGTTGCAGATTTGATAGTTGGCAAGAGTTGTTAAAATAAATAATTTACTATCACAGGACAGTAAACATGTTAATATTTATTTCAAAGCTCTGATTTTTTTCAAGACTCCTATACTGTTGCATATCACAAAATTCAAGAATTTTCTAGTATGAGAAAACCAGCTGCATTTGCAAAACACTTAACTCCTTTTTCCTTCCATTTAACTCAATGTTCTTTCTGCATAATGAAATTCAACTACAGTTTTTCTTTTCTCCTTTTTTGTCCCCTCTTCTTCCCAAATAATCAACTTTTTACTATCTTGCTTTTAAGACACCTTCAGCTCTAGTGTTTTACTATTCTTACTAATAATGTAAAAAAAAGTAGGAGTTAAGCTTCCCATTTACCTGCTCACTAATAATTCCAATCACTTTTTTCTGTTAAATCCCTACTGTTACAATGGCACAAAGTGTAGCAATATCTCTGCTCTTGTATCCACTGATGTGATAGAAGTACAGAAGTTGCAAGATCTTGGTGTGCTTCAAGTAAGTAAGGGAATTCAATCATACATCACAGCTCAGGAGGAGGCACAGTTAAATGCACAGTAGCTTGGTAAGCAACACAGAAAGCCCATCAGCAGCTTTACTACATGACAGACCAACTATATGACAGCACAACTGCCTGTGAAGCTCACAAGGGAAGCAATAGCCAATTATGCCCCATGACCTGCTACTGGAAAAAACAGTGAGAAAGACAACAAATCAAGGGCTTGAAAACACTCAAACTTTTCAGAGAAACTATGTAGTTTACTTCCTATCAAACATGCATCTCACTTGAAGCTTTTAAGTACAGCTTGGCATTCAGTGGCCATGTTCTTCCTGACCCCTATGACTCCCATTAATGGATCCCAGAAAGGGGACCACACCTTCAACACCCCCTACCTGGATAAAAGCATGCATGTCATTCACCTGGAAGCTAAGCTATCGCTATAGCTGCAGAGGATTAACACTTGGATCCCTATTTTGGTCTTTACTGTGGCCAGTTACTTAGCTCTCATATTGGTGTGAATGATGAGCATCAAAGCCAGACTAGACTCAGTTAGAAAGGAATTACAAAGCCTACTTGAAAACTTACTTTCTACCCAGCCAATTCTGACTGGTTGGTCTGATTAGCTACAAGAATTAACTGACAGAAATATTTATTTTGTTCACAGCAGCAAATAGAACAACATAGAAAGAGCTTGTCTTGATCCTCATACATTGATTTGCCTCCTTCCTCTGGCCAGCATTGAGTTTCCCTGACTTCACTGCTACAGAGGTATCTCTGACACATCAGTTTAAAAACCTAGGGCAAGTGCAAGCTCAGTGAATTGCACTGGTCATGCATGTGGCACCAACATCAACAGTACCCTGAAAGCTGAGCTCTGAAACATTTCTAATTATGCTGTGTGTCTGGAAAGAGTCATTTAGGGATTGACAGAAGCTAATAAAAATTTCACTCTCTGGCTTCAATCAGGACAGTATGAAGCCCGTGCATGTCCGGGTTAAAATCATCATGTTCAGTGTTCTAGTACACAGTTTGTGCTTGTGCTTTATTAAAAACACACAATTTCTTTGAGGGCTTAAGCAGGATTTTAAAGATATGCAGGCCTTTGGAAAGTCATCAGTATGCAGGATGAATTTCACTCTTTCAAAGAGATAAGAATACCTGATTTGCAGATAATGTGTAAAGTAGTTTGTTAGTCACAAGACATCAAGCAAGTGCAAAGTTTCTGAAGAGAACTGTGAGTTATTTAAACAAACACTAACAGAGGGTAAATAGATTAAATATTTTAAGTAACTAAAGATGTAGATTAAAAGTTCTCTCTCTCTCTCTCTCTCACACACACACACAAATCCAACCCCACATCAATCCCCAGAAAGTACTGAAGTACCTGACATGCTGGTTTAAACTTCCACAATTTCAAAACATGAGTGAACAAAATGTGGGAGAAGTTATTGAATGCAGACATAGTGTTTGAAGATGATGATTAGGGCCAGTTTTGCAGTTCTGTGACCATAGAATCACAGAATCATAGACGGGTTTGGGGTGGAAGGGACCTTAAAAATCATCTAGTCCCACCCCCCCTGCCATGGGCAGGGACACTTTCCGCTAGACCAGGTTGCTCAAAGCCTCATCCAGCCTGGCCTTGAAGACATCCAGGGATGGGGCATCCACAACATCTCTGGGCAACCTGTTCCAGTGCCCCACCACCCTCCCCGTGAAGAACTTCTTCCTGATATCTAATCTAAACTTCCCTGCTTTCAATTTAAACCCATTACCCCTTGCCCTGTCACTACAGGCCCTTGCAAAAAGTCCCCTCCCAGCTTTCTTGTAGGCCCCTTCAGGTACTGGAAGGTGCTATAAGGTCTTCCAGGAGCCTTCTCTTCTCCAGGCTGGAGTCTTGTGTGGCAGGAGCCCTATCTGAGAGAGGAAGGCCTAAACACTTTGTTCTACAGGAAAGGTTTGCTGAGCAAGAAGCAAAATGGTGGCCTTTTAAAATTACTGGATCTCTAAAGGTCATGGTATCAAATATCAAACAAAATGCAATTAAACCCTGATTTAAAATATTTTCTTTTTTTGCCTGTTTAACTATAATCATGCAGCTGCTTTTCTCTAGTCAATGCATTATTAAGACACTTACAAAATAGGTTAATATTTACTAAATTGGAGGCTTAACTGTTTTTGTGGCCAAAGTCCACTGAAAGAAGTTTCCTAAATTCTGAAGCAAAGGATGCAGTCAAAAAAAAATAATAAAAAGGCTGAACATCATTTTGAAACAGGGAAAATGCTAGATATATTTCCCTTCTAATATTTGTATTTTCCTGAAGTTAAGATGACTAAACTTCTGTGAAGACAAATAGCTGGAACTGTATTTTCTAGAAACCAATTAAGCCTATCTCTATTAATGGTCACATCCTTGGGCATTTCCTGCAGATCCACTCAATACACACAGATTTTCCTCTTAATGTAAATGTCTTGGTGAAATAAGAAATGTTGATTGAGCCTGTAATCCTGTATAGCCAGTAACATGTTGCCAACCTGTCCTTATATAGAGTTGCTGCCATGGAATTTGAGAACATACCAGTCATATACCAAGCAGAATGGATACTACAAATCTCTGTCAACAAGAGGTGAGGCTTGGGTGGATAAGGTGGGGAAAAAAAAAAAAAGTATGGAATTATTTGAATGGTTCCTGGTGCAAGCAAACTGCAAAAAGCCTCTGAAGGATTCTTTAGGAAGGTACTTGTCCCTGATCAAGGATTTCTATACAAAAGAACAATCTGACTCTGTAATAAAATACTTTTTAAAGGTTTTAATGAATAAAAATTAGATTAAGTGATCAATACTTATTACTATGTTATATTTTTATCAAATTATATCAAAAAGCAACCTCTCTCATGCACTTCGTAATTTCCAGAGTGGATTCTGATTGACATTCTTCTAAACAAAGGATGCCTGATATATGACTACATTATTGGCATTTTGTCAATGGTAGCAACTTACAACTTTTCTAATAACTATAAGCTAATGAAAATTGGCTCTCACCAAGTCTGGTAATGTACCTAGTTACTATCTCGCATTCCCCAAACTGTAAAACTAAAGTATAGTTTTTCAAAAGAACCAAAAGATTGCCTTTTTAATTGTTGTTCAAGTCAAAACGAAATTAAGTGCATCGCTCTCTCTTGAACTCCTTGATTACTTTGACTTAAAATTAGCACAAATATAACATAGCTGGGAGACAGTATGGTAACTTCTTATTTTTATGGCTTACCCAAGACAGTATTTTATCTTTCTAAAATTGTTTGTTATTCAAGAGTTTTTTTTTTTTTTTCAGATAGAAAGATGTTATAGTCAGCTCTATGATTTGGCAGCTCATTCAGACTTTATGTATTATGTGGAGAAATTATTTTGTGAGCTCACCCTTTTTCCCTTGATGAAAACCTGAAAACTGATATTATTTAGTGTTATTAATTTAGTGATGAAAGTTGCCTCACTACATATATTGGACGGCACTTATAAACAGAGTTATACAGTACAGGTCATGGAAAGTGAAATTTAGCCACAGCATATTAGCAAAATGTCTTAAGTATGACTAGCAAAAATAATCAAATTTAGTATACCCATTAAATTTTCAGTACTAGGAAAACAACAGTAGCAGGAATACTTTATCCCGCTAGATCTGCTTGATATGTTTACAGAGGTGTTGTCTGTTGTTTCCTTGTTTGTTTCTTCCTGAGGAGGAACTTTGACTGCAAAATATAAAAATGTCCCCACTGTTTTGCATATTTCAATATAGACACTGTGATTATAAATCCACTTGCAATTAAAGGAACAGATTTCACACAATATATTCCATTATTAATATTCTATATTCTTCACATACACAGTGACTTGCAAGTTTAACAAGCGGATTTCAAGTTTACGTTTCCAAGCTTCCAGTTTACTGAAAAATTTGTGAGTGTGTTCAAACCAAAAGCAGTCAAGCTAACACCCAAGCCAATGCATCCTGCCCAGAAATGGAAGAGAGATAGCTAACCTAAAGTGTTACTTAAGAAAAAAAAAATTACAAAGAAAAAATGTAACACATCAGTTCCTTACATCACAGAAAGTATTTTTTGCTGCTAGAGATCTCTGTTAAAAAGATAGAGACAATAAATAGTGGATCAAAAAAAGAGATTTTTGTAACATGGTGCATTCTTGTTTCCATCCATATGCTGAACATCCCAACATAAGTGACAGGAGAAAAATCAAACACATTTGTTTGACAGAGCAAACATGGTCTATAAATGGTGAAGCAAATATTTTTTAACACCAGCTGGAAAGTATTCCATTGTGCTAAAATTGGAAGTATGCACAGTAAAACGTGGCTGGGCAGATGAGAAACTTCCAAATCTCGTGAGAGCACTCAGACTACTCAATGTACTCAGAGTTAAGCCATGTTTGATGTCACATGGAAGCACTTTGCTTTGATGGCATTCTAGAACCGAAATGAAGTCCCTTTTCAAAGAACAGACACAAAATTAAATACATCCTTCAGAGGAATTGCCTGCAGGATGGCACAGGAATTACTGTACCAGGACCAAAAGATAGGCTGTTTAGCAAAGAATCTAAGTATTGTGATGTTTAACATCTGATAGCCTTCCAGGCAAATGCTTGACTTGAGAACACGGAGGTGTTTGGTTGGCAGGGTGGGACCTGAGTCATGGACACTGCTCTGACCAGCTGAGGGAACACAGCTCCCAGCTTTGATCTTCCTTATCAAAGCTCAGTCTTTAAACATTGATTTTCAAGCACTTTATAACACAACATAACCTAAACGTAAGTCAATGGGACAAAGAGGTATTTCTCTACACTTAAGTTTCCCTTTCCTGATGAGCAGAGAACAACTGCTCTTTACTATACATTTTAGGTGTTCTTTGTTGGAACTACATAGTTTTGGTTTAAAGGTCACTGTCCTAATTGGTGTTACAACAACTGACAAAACCTTGCTTTGTAAACAAACACTTTACTAAGCAAAGATTATTTCCAGGAAATGTTTCTTATCTTTGAAGCATTTCATAACCTTAAAACAATGCAGACTGAGTCCAACACTGAGTGCTGTTCAAATATAATTTCTCTCAAGTTTTCAATACCCTATTACTTTGCTACCAGTTCCTTCTTTAGCTTTCTCACTCCTTGCTGCCCTCAGTGGCTATGTGCCCTCATCTACGTCTCTCATTTTCACTGTTTTGTGAAACTTGAAGATATCCTTAGTTTACCACAAAAAAAGAAAATATTTTGTCTCATAGACCGCTTTTATGACACCATTGTTCTTTTGTCTGTTAAATTCGTACTGCTACAACACAAAATTGCCACTGTCAGTGTTCTGGCAAGTTCCATATCCTTGATCTGCATACTGCCTGCTGCTTTGACCTACCATCTAGGGCTGCTCAACCCATGCTGCCATGAGAGTATTAAATAAAAGTCATGAATACCCTTAAATTACAAACAAGAAATCCCAAACCTATGCCTTCTCTACTTTCTCCCTGCTTTTATGGTATTGCTGTGGAAAAAAAACCCTTCACTTTACCCAGTCACATTTTGCCCCTGGCTGCTATTGAAGTTTTTTTATGACGGCAAAGAGCTTCTGTGTAAAATACCCACCAAATAACATCCTGTACACTCACTCCTCCCCGATACAGTTAAAAGTTTATGTGGTGAAAAATCGTGTATTGATTAGCATTCAGAATTTCAATCATAATTTCTTTGACATTCAGAAATAAACTGTGTGTCAAGTGGCATCCTTTAAAAAGCAAAATCCCAGATCAAAAAGATACAAGTCAAGGGAAGGCTCAGTTCCCTGCTAAATTCATTACAATGAGAGCCATCAGAATTTAGAAGCACTGATAGGTGTATTTTTATGCCTGCCTTCACTCCGCACTCTCCTCGGCAATTCTCCCCAAAAGAACTAATGCTGCAGGTGGTTTGAATTCCTTCTCACCATCCCCAAAGACCAAAAAAACCCCTCGACCAACAAAACTCCACCCCACACAAAGCCATAGTATTTATGTTCAACTAGATAGCACTAACATTATCTCAACATAAGCACTCTCACTTCTGACACTCTCTCCTGCCCCAAAGCAGGGGACTTTATTATGTTAATGTTCTTGCTGATTTACAAGCTGCACTATCGTTTCTATCATGTGAAATCATGTTTACAACTTCAGGATAACGGTAGTGAAGGATAATACCTACAGCCCGAGTATAGCTGACCACAGGTCTTAAGGACAAGGAACAGTAAAGAAATAAGGCAAAAGGACTGATATGAGATAGTTAGACACATTAACTCATGCAATCCTCGGAAGGCCTAAACAGCCACAGTGTTTTATGGATAAACATACTTAATATCTGTTGGTACCAAAAATCCCCCACTGAGGATAAGTTTCAAGAGATGAGTTTTTCAGATTGATTCAAGAAGAATGCTGTCTGTAGTGCTGCCTCTAGCATGAGCCAGAGACAGGAGACTGCTCACTACAATGTAATTTCGCTGGTAAGTTTAATCACACTTTTTCCAGTTATTATGGAAACCCTATCAAACATATTTGACTGTTATAAACACAATCAGTCTATTACCCACAACAGCAACAATTTTCCGAGATATCAGTAATTCACTGTATCCCAGCTGTGTGCCAGTTCTTTTTGGCACTTACTCGTTGAACTGAATTCCTCATGCAAGAGGTGTTTGTGTGAGGAGATAAGGAAGAACTGTCAGCCTGAGGCAGTGGCAGGAGGGAAGGCAGCACTGCGATGAGAGCAGATAGGTACAGGGATGAAAAACTGAGATGGTCCTTAAAGATAAAGATGAAAAGTTTGAATGTGATTCAATTGAAAGATTAGAGAGAAAGGGACTCAAAAGGGAAAAGATATGTGACCAATACAAGAGGCAAGGAACATAAGACATTTAACATCTTCATTTAATGATCTGGATGATGGGGTAATTGGGCTGATGACAGAGTCTGATGGCACTGCCCACAACTGGGACGAGTGGATGATACACCAGCTGGTCACATTGTCATCCAGAGGGACCTCAATAGGTTGTAGAAATGGACTGACATGAACCTCACTAAATTCAACAAGGAGAAGTACGAAGTTCTGCACCAATATTATACTGGGAGCCACCCAGCTGGAAAGCAGCTTGGCAGAAAAGGACCTAGGGGTCTTGGTGGACAATAAGTTGAACATGGGCCAGCAATATGCCCTTGCAGCAAAGAAGGTAAATGGTATCCTGGGCTGCATTAGAGAATCCATACAGCCACATTAGAAATTGACTGACTTTATCTGCACATAGGTTGGGAATAAAAAAAGAAAATACAAGAAGGAAAGAGATAACAAGGGTTTTAATGCTAGGGATGTGAAAGCTTCTTTTTGGCAGAAGAAGCAATCAGAACTGAACAAATATGGAGTATTTGGTAGCATGCATGTGAGTATGACAAGACTGAGAAAAATCAAATGTCATTTTATAGCCAGAAGTCTAAGTCATGATGTGCTGGATTCAGCCAGGAAAGGGTTAAATCTCTTTACCGTGGCTGCTAGGAAGCTGTGTTCCTGGATGCAGAGAGCAGCACTGATAAGTTCTTAGCTGGCACTGGGGAATGCCTGCACCAGTTTCAAGGTCTTTCTCCACTTCTGATACTGCAGCTGTGTTCCCAGCTCTCGCTGTCTCGCTACAGCCAGTGTAGGGGACACACAGTTCAGGCACCTGACCCAAACTGACCAAAGAAGTATTTCATGCCATAGTACATCATGCTCAGGGCAGAGGCGAGGAGCGGGTCTGGTCGCCATTACTCTCCCTCCCTTACTCTCTCTCGTTCGCTCCCGTACGCCTGCTAATCCTCACCCTGACTCCTGCGTTAGCTGCTTCGCTAACTCCTGTGCTGGCTGGTTCATGAGGGAGTTGGTGGGTTGGTTTAGTTTTCCCGGGCTGCTATTGCTGATAGGGTTCGTTCAGAATCTGCTGCAGAAGCACTCGGGCTCCGGCCCTTAGCCTGCGGCTCTCGGCCTGCGATCACTCTCGGGCTGCGGCTCTCAGGCTCTCTGGGTCGGACTCCCGCTACTCAGCACCTGTTGTGCATTGGTCAGTGGGTGGTGAGGAATTGTATCATATTGTATCACATGTTTTATTTTCTATTGTTTTAATCATTTATTATTAGTAGTACTTGTATATATTTAGATTTAATTAGTAAATAGTTCTTATCTCTATTTGACGAGCTTCCTTGTTTCTTTTTCCTCCAATTCGTCTCCTCCACTGGAGGAGGAGAGGGGGGATTTGTGACAGTGGCTTCGTGGTATTTTGCTAGCTGGAGTTAAACCACGACACATGAGAATTATGTCCTGGTAAATACTGAAAGATTACATACCAGTAAGGAAGACTTTTTTGGGGGAAAGATCTTATGCTCCTTTTTCCCCTGCCCAAATTAATTTGAAATGAATGAGAGATTTGTGAGCAATGCAGCCACTATGGGAACCAAACTTAAACTTTGTGAATCTTTGCAGGGTTTTTTTTCCTCAACCTGGGTGTACTGAGATAGTAAGCTCACTTTGATTGTTACAGTAGAACTTCCTGAGTGTGATCAATCCTACTCTTGCCAGTTACTGCGAAAGAACTCACACACATTTGCTTGTTATAGCCAACACAGGTCTCCTAGTGATAAGGCCAGACCTTGGACATAATAGTGAATCACAGCTATAACCCTTCTGCCTGCCATCTAGACATTAATCTGAGGAGAGAAAGATATCTTCAGAATGAAATGGGGCTGAGAGACACAATGAAGAAAAGCCCTGATTTACTTAATGTTTTACATGTGGAACAGAATCACATAATATGCCTGTGTATATACCTAGATCATAAAGAAGACTGGACACTGTAAGAAAAGACAAGCTAAAATTACTGGGTAGCTATTGCATGACATCTTGATCATAAACGGTTGTATGAAATAAGAATTCCTCAAAACAGCTTCCCCCTTCCCCCCCAAAGAACTGTGGAGGTTTTGTTTGTTTCTCTGACGCTACCTGTTTATCCTTACTGTCTTCCTAAACAATGCTAACTCATCTTAGACAGTAATTCCTTCAAGGTGATATAATGCATAACTCCTATTATTACTGGGTTATTTTAGCATCACATTGCTCTGTCTATGTGAATCCAAGAAGTTATTGTTCTGTATTTGTTTAGACATCCTGTTTGTATAGAACCCTGACCAGAAAGAAATAAATGCATTTCCTTGTCCCTCGAGGCCACTGTTGCTATCATAATCCCAAGTGATGCACCAAAGGAGTATTAAAGAATGCTTTTGACCAAAGTCAGCAAAAGAAAAAGGGTCCCATTCACCTACAAAAATCTAAAAATTATCTGAAGTTGGTACAAGGTATTCTTCTGAAGACAAGCCTTTTTTAAAAGCTTATTTGAAAGCTACAGAGTCTTGGTCTGCTCGCCTCCAATCCCTTCACAGTATAGATTGAGCTGCATTGACCTTAATTTCAGACATGGCCATACAGGGTAGCTGAAACCAGGAGTTATTCTTGAAATTCCTTTCCATGTTAATAAAAGCAGTTCTAGAAAGTCTGGCAGTCTCAGTGGCTCAAGGTTACTGGTACTCTACATGCTTCTGTACTGAAATCCTTCCCCATCTACTACTCCAGGAGGAATGGCCAACATACTTGAAGACATTTGAGGCAATTTGAGTGTTTAACTCACTAATTCTGTCCAACACATGTAAAGCCTTACTTTCCCTTACTTCATGAACTGTTTTGTGCACCAGATGATTTTTAATCCTTTCTAGGAAATTTGAATTTACCATTCAAATATTTTCAATATCTGACTGCAATAGTTCAGAATTGATGCAATTGAGTATTTTATTTCAGAGCTTGTTTTCCTTGCTTGAAATGGATTTAAATCTTGAGACCTTCCATTTTTCCCATGAGAAAGCCCATGAAGTGTGTAGCCTGACAGGAGCCACTGTTGTTGAGAAGTTCTTGAAAACAATTGGAGGCTTTTAGAATTAGAATCAGTCTTTGGGTTTTCTTCTTACCTTATTGTTTTCAAGGCCCTCATAAGAAGAGTAAGATGGCTGCACTTCTGTTTACCTAAACTGGGAAGGTGGTAATGACCAGCAGAGTGAAAAGACAATTATGTTGAGTAAGTGCCTTTCAGTAAAAAAAATACTGATGACCTGTTAGAACAGATACTTTTCACTTCAGTAGTGACAGAGACTGGAGTTAAATGATGAGGAATATAAATTTTATAAATTTTAAATCTTTATAAATTTTGAGTGAAGGTTTGCCACAAATAAAGTTAGAAAATGGCTATCTAAGAAGCTCTTCATCATCTGCAGATTTCTTTCCAGGATTTCTTTCCAACCATTTCTTAAGCTGACACAACAACTGGGAGTGATGACCTGGCCATTAGGATTCTGCAGTGTTAACTAGAAAACTTGGTCACTAAGTCATAACCAACAGCAGCAGTTTGTTACAACAGTTGGGTATTTCCTCCATTACTTAAGTGCAAACAAAAAGACTATCTTTCTATTGTTCTCTTTCAAGAAGTCTGGGGAGATATGTAAACCTATTGGCATAGAGTTGTTGTTGCTTATGCAGGCATCAATATCTTAATCATGGTTTTACAGTTATATGCACACCGGCAAAAGTATGTGGTCAGGTTTGTCTGGGTTTTGGTTTTAGAGTTGGTGTTTGGGCTCCCCCTTCCCTTGTTTTTCCTCCTGCTGACTTGGCTGTTGTCTAGCTCTGGTTTAGTCTGCCAGTATTCCTGTGCAAAAGAAGTAAGAATCCCTTGGGAATGATGTGTGCATATGGCTGTGTGCCCCACAAGTCCAAGACACATGGTCCCTTCTCAGTTCTGATCTTTCAAACTGCACTCTGCTAAGAGGAGCAGGGGAACAGGGCACTTGAGTTTATCACCACAGCTGCATTCCAGGAAGATAAGAGGAAAATATATGTTCATATCATAAATGTGTTAATGTATGCCCCCTTAGGATAGCTATTGCCCAAATATCACCTCACTTCTAAAACTAACTCTGTCTGTAGGCACCAGTTTCACTGTCTAGCTTTGGCAAGAAACACATCTTGAAAAGTAGAAGAGGTAGGGAAGTAGCTCAGTTCTACAAAGACAGGACTTGCAGAGCAATAGGTAGGGTGTTCCTTTACATGAGTGTCCTGGTTTTGGCTAGGACAGAGTTAATTTTCCTCCTAATAGCTGGTGTACTGCTGTGTTTTGGATAATTGATAACACACTGATGGTTTTTTTGTTGCCAAGCAGTGCTTATACTAGAGTCAAGGACTTTTCAGCTTCCCATTCTCTGCCAGTGAGGAGGTGCACAACAAGCTGGGAGGGAGCATAGCTGGGGCAGCTGACCCAATTTGGCCAAAGGGACATTCCATACCACATGATATCATGCTCAGTATATAAAGTAGGGGGAGTCAACCAGGGGGCAGCAATCATTGTTCAGGGACTGGATGGACATCGGTCAGCGAGTGGTGAGCAGTTGCATCACTTGTT
>NW_010246765.1:0-406 GCF_000690775.1 Eurypyga helias
GCTTGGTCCCCGCGGGAAACGGCTCTGCATGCGTGGGCTGGAGGTGAGGGTGAAAAGTAAGGTCTCCGCCTCGGGATCCGGCCTGCCTGCCCCCCCACCAGCAAGAAAAGGGTCATTCACCCACGGACTGCCGTGGTTGAATCCTGGTGATGTCCAAAACACAAGAAGCGCAAACACTCTGCTGCTTGAGGCTGGCGCGAAGAGGGGCAAGCCCCAAAGCGCACTGAACTGCGTTGCAGTGCCCACGCCGCACCGAGCTGTCAGGCCATACTGGTAACTTAACCCCATTATTTTGTTACTCACTGCCTTGAGAACAAGACTAACAGGCTCGAATAATTTGGGAAGTTAAATGGACTTTTCCAAGCCTGCAGTGTTTTCATAACTTTGTGATGGCCAGTTTCAGCTT
>NW_010246765.1:436-3276 GCF_000690775.1 Eurypyga helias
CTTTCAGCTGCTGCAAGTAATGTGGCCCAAAATGTGTGAGTTTTCAAAATATGTAACTTGAAATGTAGAAGAACCTCTGCAGAATCCTATTTCTCCTCTCAGCAGCAGGAAAACTGTCACTTAGAGATACCTAAAGTTAAGCTGCTGGTGCATCTTCTAAAAAAAAAAAAAACCCACACAAATGAGTACACTCTTCAAGAAATTCCTTATGAACTTGATGTCTTCCTTTGGTCAGCTCAAACATGCTGCACAAATATCTTTTGCTCAGGTGTCTGCAGGGAGAGAGGAGCAGCTGGTAGGCAGTATCAGTTAGCTGAAGATCAGCTGTACTACTTGCAAACTGCCCGTGCTGAGGAAACTGGTGGAAGGCCGGGCCGGAGCAGGGACTGGGAACACAGCCTTTGAGGCTCTTCTATACAGGCGCAGTAGCAGGTAACAAAACAGGCTTTTTTTTTTTTTTTTTTTAGGTGAAACATGGTCTTTTTCGTACCTGAGAACTCCTGCATCATTCCACATCACTCAAACACGAAGGCCACGAAGATGCTCAGGGGGCTGGAGCACCTCTGCTATGGGGACAGGCTGAGAGAGTTGGGCTTGTTCAGCCTGGAGAAGAGAAGGCTCTGGGGAGACCTTATTGCAGCCTTCCAGTACCTGAAGGGGCCTACAAGGAAGCTGGAGAGGACTTTTACAAGGGCCTGTAGCGACAGGACAAGGGGTAACGGGTTTAAACAGAAATTGGGTAGCTTTAGATTAGGTATCAGGAAGAAATGCTTCACGGAGAGGGTGGTGAAGCACTGGCACAGGTTGCCCAGAGAAGCTGTGGATGCCCCATCCCTGGAAGCGTTCAAGGCCAGGCTGGATGAGGCTTTGAGCAACCTGGTCTAGTGGAAGGTGTTCCAGTCCATATCAGGGGGGTTGGAACTAGATGGTCTTTAAGGTCCCTTCCAGCACAAACTATTCTGTGATTCTATGATCTCTTCCTTTTAGCGCCTATGTAAGGACCCTTGCTCATTCACACAGATTCCCAGAGTGGTAGTCAATCCCTTTTTGACTCCGCAATACAACCTACCTCCATAAACCCCCGTGGTCTCAAATTCCAGCAATGCACCTGTGGCATAAAACCAGTTTTCTTTTATGAGTTTAAACTCATATCCTACTTGTTTCAACAAGCACCCCTTCTAATAATGTTACTGACTTTGGTAAATAACAGTTCAGCATGTGGATTATTTATCATGTTCATGACTCAGATTTCCCCTTCAGCTTTTTCATGTCAAAAATGAGATACCCAACCCCTTGTAAGGCAGCTGCTTCACCTCCTTGATCACAGAGATGATGAGATCACTTCTTTAACTCCTTGAGGTCCTGCTGAGACATGGAGACCAGAACGGTACCAGTAGTTATGATATGGCTACATGTAACAAGGTTTCACAGAGCAGCAAAATAATACCATCTGCCTTGTTCTTGATACCTTTTTGGAGGACACTAAGCTTTCTGTTGACTTTTTTTGCTGCTGCCTCCCACAGAGCCAATGATTTCAGACGGGCAGCAACAGTGACTCCAGGATTTCCTTCCTGAGATGTGAGTGCCACTACTGAGCTCAGCATGAGGTACACAAGGTTTCGATTATTTTTTCTTACTTTCGTTGCCTTACTTTTATCTGCACTGAAGTTTACTGGCCACTTTTCGGTTCAGTTTTTTGAGGTCAAATTGACTTGCAGCCAAGTTTTGCTTCAAAAGCACTGGAAAAGCTGGCCATGTTCCTCACTGACCCATCTGGCTCCTTGCTCTTCTGATTTTCTGTTTTCCTGATGCCACTGCTGTCTTTCCCTTTCCTGCTAACTAAATGGAAAGAGCTTACTTTCGTTTTCTTTTCCATGGCCTTGATCTTACCCTGTTTACAAGTATTCCTGAGCCAAGTGGGTGGTGCTTCCTTTCTCATTTATCAGGTGCTTATGTGATCACTTGTAATAGATGTGTGATGTCTATCCTCATGGCTAATTATTTAAAAGTATCTTCTTGCAAGATTTTATTTCTTTCCCATCAGATTGTGCAGAAACAGTCCAGGTAAAAATAAAGAGAGTTGCCTTTTATGTCCAAGACAGATCTTTGTACTTAAAGTCAGTGTACAGAGTATGCAACTCTTTTGAATTTAACTTATGGGAAGTATTTTTTCAGTTTCTTCAGGAGGACCTTTACCATTTTGTCTTCTGTAAAATATGAAATGATGTTGAAGAGAAAAAGTACTAATAATTGAAAAAAACTATTCTGGAGCCTCTTCACGTCTTTGAGGGCCCACTGTGCTTGCATGTAGCTATAGGGAAGAGATACAGACACAACAAGAAGCTGCATGACCATTCCAAAACTTTTTGATCCACTCAAAGTGGAAAAAGAGGAAAAAAACCTGAAAACTAATCAACCTGTAAGTTTTAAAATTTATCTAATTGCACAGTCCTGTAATATAGATAAACAGCTGTTGAAGACACAAGGCAGTAATTACATAAGTTGAAGGCGCATAAAATACATCGGTATGTAGAACATACACAAATAGAATACAGCTGTTTTCATGCAGATTAAATTTTAAAGGGCACCAGTAAAGAGCCCTCCAGTAAAGATAAAGGTCTGGGGATAAGGTCATAAGAATACTAAGGATAGTGTCAGGCTGGACACCCTCCTCTTCTGCACATTACAGTGGCTAATGCCAGATGTTCGGAGAAGAGTATGGGAAGGACACAGAGGATTCTTCTCCCAATATCTTGTCCCAGATTCTAGGAGTCATCTGTTCAAATACCTCCTGAGCTGGAGATCATGGAGGAAGCTGGTGGAAGCAGGGACAGGTGGCC
>NW_010246766.1:0-12242 GCF_000690775.1 Eurypyga helias
GATGCGGCAGTGCCTGCCTCGGGAGCGTCACCCCGCCTTCCGTGCAGCCGAAGGATGGGCCAAACCAAAACGCCGCTGCTAATTATTCTCCGAAATTACATAGAAAATGAAACGGGAGGGTTTGTGCGTGGGGAAGGAGCGAGGGGGTTTTTGCGAGAAGGGGTTGCCAGAAGCCTTGCACAGCCTTCCGAGGTAGGTGGTGAGCATCAACGGGTGCCGTAGCTTGCTGTGAAGTCAGCAAACGGCGATGTTCAGTGGGCATAGGGGTTGAAACCACACGTACCTCTAGGAGCCGTGACGCTCGGCAGGTGGAGCATGTGAAGGAGCGGCTTCCAGAATGGACCACGTTTTGTTCTCTGCTTTGGAAGTACTGCCTGTGAGTGGGTTTTGAAACACGCGGTGTTCAAACTGGAGGTCTCATTAGAGCGGAAAATCAGAGACACTTGACAGGTTTTTGATCTTTGATGCAAGAATAGAGACGACAATGTGACGTGTGACATTCAGAAAAAAAAGGAGAGGGTAATTGGCAAGAGGGACGGGTTGATATTGTGCAGTTTTCTATTGAGATCACTGTGGTTCACTGGGGTTTGTTCTGTTCTTTCTTCCCAGGGAGTTTGGAAGAAACAGTTTCAAGTGAACGGGCTGCACTTAACCAAAACGATGTTTGCAGATTTGGACTATGATATTGAGGAAGATAAGCTGTGAGTGTTTCGCTTGTCTTTTCCTGTTTTGGGCTAACAATGCAAGTAGGCTTTGCAGCCAAGGCCTGATGGGAGTGCATAAATTTACCTGCTCCTGAGGCTGTGTGCTGAAGAGTCAGACGTGCTGTTCAGTCCTGATTTCCTGCTCCCTCTGGGGACCGGGAATGAGGCAGGAGCAGTGCCGGTGAGCGAAGGAGAGCGCTCTCTGTTGCTCTGCAGCGACTACCCTGGATTTGTGATTGCAAAGCAGTGCTGACAGATCTTCTGTAAATCAGTGGCCTTAGCCAGAGAAACAGATATTTACAATGGAGGAAAGATAATAAGAGGTAGGAAGAAGTGGAGAGAAACTCTGGACTCTGTAAGGAGGAGAATGCTGGCATTTCCTGAGCAGGGGAAAGGTTTGATGAGGTTAGCAATGAATTTGACCTGGAGCACTTCCATCTCATTTACGCTGGGCAAGTTTTCCTCTCGCTCCAGCACTAAGAGCAGATGAAACGCTCACTAAAACACGATAGTGTCTCCTCAGTGCCTGGCGACGGGTGAGGGTGTCTCTCCCACCTCTAATCCTTGCATGCAGTCTCAAAAAAGGTAGCCCAGAAGGTCTTTCTGCTGGCCCCTGCTGGTGGACTGCAGGGCGGAGATCAGGTGATGAATTCAGACGTGCAGCACCCACTGTGTTTTCACTTTGCGTCGACTCAGATACCAGAGTTGTTTCGTACACGTGCGGCTCTGCCTACCGTGTTCAGTTATTCATCCCCCCTTTCTCATTCTAGGGGGATCCCCACCGTGCCTGGGACGGTGACCCTGAAGAAGGACGCGCAGAACCTGATTGGGATCAGCATTGGGGGAGGAGCACAGTACTGCCCCTGTCTCTACATTGTCCAGGTGGGCACTCGGAGGGGCAGAATAAACCATCTTGGTAAAACAGGGTTGGCCTGAGAGGTGGGAAGCGTGGAGAGTCCTCTGCTATTTGTCTTTCCCAAAGCGGGAGACATCGTCTCACTTACCAGTGAATGAGATTGCCTTACCCTAGTACCTAACAGGTGTGGAAGAATTAAATTCAGCCTTCTGAAATTATCCTTCTTGGAGAGCATGTTAGAAGTCACAGGGGAACAGCGTGACGTTCTCACCGCCAAGAAATCCCACGCTTGAGGAGGTACACTCTGCCAGCAAGAGCTTCCCTGGAGAACAAGATGGTCAGCCCACCATGTAGTTAGGAAAGGGGAAAACTGCAGCTTCACCATGAACAAAATACAACCCAGTTAAATAGGAGGAATGTAATTGTCCCTTTTTTTGTTCCTTAGCCCTGCATTCACCCTTCTCTTCCTCTTGTTTCCTCTCCGGCAGGTATTTGACAACACCCCAGCAGCCTTAGACGGCACCGTAGCGGCTGGCGATGAGATCACGGGAGTGAACGGGAAGTCTGTCAAAGGGAAGACCAAGGTGGAGGTGGCCAAGATGATACAGATGGTAAAGGTGAGAGGTAGGAGGAGACCACCGGAGCTTCTGGGTCATAGTTCACAGTTGACTGTCCGTTCGTAAAGGAAGCCACTGCTACTTGCTTCCAGCACAGTGGGTTTGGATTTGCTCTTCCTACAGGGAGAAGTGACGATACACTACAACAAGCTTCAGGCTGACCCAAAGCAGGGCAAGTCTCTGGATATCGGTAAGGCTGGTTTCCTTCTTCCTAGAGTATTAAAATGACACAGAGGGGTGAAAGATTGGTCCCAGCTAAAACCCAGGTAAAATTCTGGTTCTGTTCTTCCTTAACTCGGTCATTTTCAAATGGATACTGTCAGAGAGAATTACAGGTTTAAAAAAATCCTTCCCTGACTTCTTGAAATGGTCTTGGAAGTTAAATTGAGGCTTGACTGTTGTTGCAGGAGGCTTGTTGTTCTGCACTGTGTTTAGCACGAGTGATGAAACTCAACTCGGTAATATGAGATTATTTATTTATTTTTAATACATAAAAGTTGTGCTGACCTCATTTTCAGCTGTACACAGGAATGTATCTATTGGAAAACGCTGGTTGCAGTTTCTCGGCTTGGAGAACAGTGGTGAAATACCTATCTACACCGAGTTTCATACAACCGTAAATCTAATAGGAGAGAGGGGAGGCTTTATTTCTAAAACAAAGTGTGTTTTGAACTGAGCCTATGTAGCTGTCTCCTTTACGTGGTCTGCCTTTCTCACGTTCCTAAAAATATCTGTTTATTCTTTTTGCTGTAATTTCTTTTCATGGTGATGAAGGTGCTAATGCATGGACAGGGGCTCAGGAAAATGACCAGCAAAGACAGAAATTAATTCCTTCGAGGGGTGACAAAAGGGTTTGACTCAGATTCAAAAGATAAAAGTAAGCAGAGGGATAACTTTGAACATTAAATCTTATTTGTCTCGCTTTCAGCCGTGACTCCTGGCTTCAGTTGAAGTAATACACCGAGTAGCATAAGCATAGTTCCAAATATCATGATGGGTAGCTTGTGGCAAAGCGATTGGTTGGAATAGTCTGCCAAAAGAAGTGCTGGAGCTCTACTGATTGAAGTGCATGGGATGTGAGAGCAGACCAGATAGGCAGGATAGAGGATGTGCTATGCATGGCTGGACCAGGCATCTCGTTTCTGTGGTGTCTTTTTCTGCTCGCTGCCTCAGTAGTGAGTTAAGTTCAGTTTACTCGGTGCCTGAGAAACCAGTGAAGTATGCTGCTGAGCTTCTCATGCCCATAGAAATGACCCTGATCCCTGTTTGCAACTCTCTCTTGGCCTTCAGTATTGAAGAAGGTAAAGCATCGGCTGGTGGAGAACATGAGCTCAGGGACCGCGGATGCCCTGGGGTTAAGCCGAGCCATACTTTGCAATGGTAAGTGTTCTCCAGGAGAACGTTTTCTGAAGGGAACGCTGACCCGCTTGTGCTTACCTACTTCGTGGTGTTGCTTGCATGTTCCACGTTATTCCTCCATAATTCTTTCCTTCTGCTCTGCCTCACTGTTGTGATGGCCACTGCCCCTCCTGAGCGATACAGCCTGTCACTGGGGCCAGCTAAATGTCAGCTAAGGTCAAGTTAACTTAAAGTGGGGACCCACTTAGTGAATGCCAAGAGGTGATGACCCCCCACTGTCAACTGAGTTTGCACTTATTTTAAAAGCTTCCTATGTTGGACCAGGGGATGGGCATTCGGAGGCGAGGGAACTTTGAGACAGAGATATGAAACTGGTGTTTACCATGTCCTGGATCTGACCGTTGTAATTCTGTGTTCTGGTTCTTCTTTCCGTTGAGATGGACTGGTGAAGAGACTGGAGGAGCTGGAGAGGACCGCAGAGTTGTACAAAGGTGAACTGCGTCTTGTGTCAGGCACAGGGAGGGAGGGAGGGATGCAGGAAGGGATGCCTGCGTTACATTTCAGTGAAATGACTTAAATGCTCTCTCTCTCTTCCGTCACAGGCTTGACAGAGCACACCAAGAGCCTTCTCCGAGCTTTCTTTGAGCTGTCCCAGACGCACAGAGGTAACGACTCTGGGTGAAGGGAGCAGAAATCCTTGACCTCCGGTTTCAGGAGTTTTCGGCGGTGTTTAGGCGCGCAACGCCCTCCCCCAAAGAAAACTAAGCGTTGCAGACGCGCGCTGGGACGGGCTGCCCTCCCGGCATTGGCGGTCACGGTGCTGCCACAGGCCCTGTCTTTCCCGTGAGACACTGCCAACCCCTGGGCATTAGGGAACATGTAACATCATTCCCCAGCTGAGTGCAAGGTTATGGGAAGGAGTTGTATTACTGGAGGCGAGATTCTTCTCTGGGGCCAGCTTTGTTCATCTGTTTGTATTTATTACCCTCATCCAGCATTTGGGGATGTTTTCTCTGTCATTGGTGTACGGGAGCCACAACCAGCTGCCAGCAAAGCCTTTGTGAAATTTGCTGATGCCCATCGCAACATTGAGAAGTTTGGGATTCACCTTCTGAAAACAATTAAGCCGGTAAAGAATTTAACCATAGGAGTAAAGGGTCTGGAGAAGAGGGGAAACTAGAAAGACAGGAGCCTGTCTTTGAAGGGGTGGTCTTAAAGATCATCCATTGAGTCTTTGTCTGCGTTCCTTCAGGGAACTCTCCTCAGAAAGAACCTAAGAGGTAACGGCATGACTGTGTCAATCTTGTCCCTTTGACTTTTGCACATAAATACATCCCTCTCCTTTTCTTTTGGGGATGAGGGCGTAGTTTGAGCCGTGTAGTCCCCAGAGCCCTTTCCCTGATGCCGTTGCCTGTAATTAAAAGATGTCACTAAATTTAAGTGTTTGATAAGCACTCCAGGAACGATTTACAGATTTTAATCAACATATTTGAGTGAGAGTCCCCAGGGATTCTGTCCACTTAGTTGAGCAAAGAGAGTGTTGATTTGAGCCCCACTTCCCGTGCCATGTTGGATGGACAGCGTTGGGCCTTTGAATCGGGGGAGGTGGTTTCCAGGACCAATGGAAAGTGAAAGAAGATGAATTCGGACTAGAAGCGAGGCACGCATTTCTAACACGGGAACTACTTGGCAGTGACAGGAACGGATGCTCTAAGCGCGGCGGTTCCGTGTCAAGACCGAACGTTTTCTTTCGGGTGGGCTCTGGTTCAGAAAGGAGGTCACTGGAGGCAGTCTCGTGACCTGTGCTGGTTAGGAGGTCGCACTCCGTGACTTGCAGTCATGCTTTCTGGCTTTACGTTCACCAACAGGATGTTTGCCTTGCAGATGCTCACTGACTTGAACACGTATCTGAATAAAGCCATTCCTGACACAAGGCTGACCATCAAAAAATACCTGGATGTCAAGTTTGAATATTTGGTGAGCTGCTTGCTTTTTTTCTTTCCATCCCCCTAAGCACTGGTTGAAATTAAGTTTCATGGAATCGTAGCCTGAGGGTCACATCACAGCGATCACGTGTCCATCCTTCCACAACACATTATTTTTTCCCAGTGCTTTGTCTGCTGCCAGACACCTGCTTTCAACCTAATTGTGCTCCCTGGCAAGAAAGATCTCCCAGAATCCAAAGGATTTATTTTCAACGTGACCTAACTAGTGTCCTTATTTATTTGTGAAGAGTTCCTAGGAAACTTCCGCTCTCAAACTCCCCAAAATAGCTCTCCAGTCCATATTTTTCAGGTAGTTTTGGATAGTCTTCAGCCAGATCAAACAACTGTCATATCATATCTGGTTTCATTTAGACTGTGCCTTTTTTTCTCCTCCTCCGTTCCACTCACCCCTTGTTTTCTACACCCAAAAAGGGGAAGGTTGTTAAGTGCATCTGTTCTATAACTGTAGGAATCTATTTCCTTTTACCAGTTGAGAGAAGTATTTGGAGCTGCAGCCCTAAGGTAAGTGAATGTGGCAGCATCTCTTCCCACATCGATCCTTCACACAATTCATCTTTCCCCCTCCGCCCCTGTTTATTTATTGCCCCCTCACACTTTCCTGGTGCTGCGTTTTCCCAAACAGTAGATGAATGCAGGCTTTTTCTCTTCCTTAGGTTATAGTTATCTAAAGTATTTGCTCCTGTAATAGAAACCATAAGCACCTGCTCTCTTCCCCACCGTTTTCTCTCCCCATCTTTCTCTAAATAGATGTTTTTTCCACCCGGGATGTTTGCTACACTCTGATCCCAGTGTGCTTTCCGCAGCGCCCCTAGCTGCAGCTCTGAAGGAAGGCGTGAAATGGTACAACCCTACGGCTATGGCTGATAATGAAATTGCTTCTAATTCTTAATATTTCCTCCTTCTTTTGCCTTTTTTTTTTGGATGTATTTTAAATTCTGCGAAGTCGTACTGCCTGAAAGTCAAGGAGATGGATGATGAGGAGTACAGCTGCATTGTGAGTACCAGTACTGGGGGATGACAGCTCCACCCTCCGTCCCTGCCGCGTCGCTGTGCGCGGCCCCTTACAACCGCGGAAGTGCTGCAGTGCCCGCGTGCAGCCAAACCAGCGAAGTGCACCCCAGGAGTTAGGCACAGTCGTTGGTAGCAAACGGAAAACCCTTAAACGTGGCCTGGGAAACACCCCAAGTAACTGCCGTGCATCGCTAGTGCTGTGGGAGAGCAGAGGGACCGGGCGTCTCCCCTGCGGCCTGTTGGCTCGGGGGTTGGCTGTCTCGGAGTTTAAGTCACATTCGCATGTGTAAGGCGGATGAAGGTGTTTATCTTCCCGGATTCCATTTGTGCGTAGCGTGCAGCTTATCGGTAATTCCGGACTTGTTTCTGAGGGGTGGAGGTTTAGCTGCTGCACAGCAAAACACATGTGAAAGCTGCGTTTGCAGCTGAAGGAAATGGGTAAAGGATCTTCTTAACAAGAGGGTGTTTAGAGTTTCATGACTGTCATCCTTAACAGCTCTGTTTAAGATAACTGAAGGTGTCCCTTACACGCCCGGTTGCCCTGCATAAAAGCACGATCTTCTATTGGGTAAAGTTTCTCCTTAACAACGGGTTTTTAGAGTTTCATGACTGTCATCCTTAACAGCTCTGTTTAAGATAACTGAAGGTGTCCCTTACACGCCCGGTTGCCCTGCATAAAAGCACGATCTTCTATCCTAGGTATTGCTCTCAGAGCAGAATCTTCTTTTATCCTAGGTATTGCTCTCAGAGCAGGGATTGGATTTTTTTTGAATGCCTAGCTCCCAGTGCCAGGAAGGATTAAAACTTTCCTAATGCAACATGAATTTCCTGCTCAAGGGGACGGAAAGAATCCCAGCCTTGCCCCGGAGAGTAACATCCATGGGTTTCAGTGCATGCAGCATGCATCGCCAAGCTGTAGTCCGTAACATGGATTCTTCTGTATGCTGTGTTTACAGGTGCAGGAGAAGAATGCTGTTTTGCTGGCAGACCTAACTCCTTTCTCTCTAAACTGTTTTGTGGGGCAGTGTGTAGGTCCCTCCCTACTGGTTCCCAGCATGTGTAGGTACCGCGGGGTTCCTGGTGTAGACGTATAGTTTGTTACGCGATCCGTGTAGGGCAAAGCTGGCAGAGGAGGGCAGAATCTGGTGTGTGTTTGACATAAATTAATACATCTCTCAGACCCTGGGCTTGTTTGTTCACAGTGCCCTGTCTGAACAGTTCCAATGAGAATCCATGCCAGCTTGAATGGTGCCCATCCTTTTGTCTTTGCTTGGTAGCGATGCTTTTCTTCACCGTGGTTGGCATGGATTCAGCCTTCAAAGCGGCCCCGTTGCCTGCCGGTCGTTGGCGTGGCTCAGCATCCCACCTGCTTCATGCTTCCTGATGCAGTTCCAGTGAGCCCCAGAGGGCTGTGACAACCCACGGTCACCATGAGCCAGCAGCGGTAGGCAGACTGTCTGTACAGAGCGCTGTTGGGGGGGGTCTCTAAAACGGTGCCATGTTTTCCGCAGGCTCTGGGTGAACCCCTCTACCGGGTCAGCACCGGGAACTATGAATACCGCCTTATCCTGCGTTGCCGGCAGGAGGCTCGCACGCGCTTTGCCAGGATGAGGAAGGACGTGCTGGAGAAAATCGAGCTCCTGGACCAGAAGCATGGTGAGTAACACCACTGTGTCCAGCGCCGGAAGGCATCAGCCTGAGGCAGCTTTGGCCTTCGTGGGGCCAAAAGGGATTAGTGTGAGGGAGGCTCGATCGCAGCCTTCATCCTGTCCGGGAAGGAGATTTCCACCTGATCTGATCCCGACGTGTCTCCCCTGCAGTGCAGGACATCGTGTTCCAGCTCCAGCGTTTTGTCTCCACCATGTCCAAGTACTACGACGACTGCTATGCCGTGCTCCGAGACGCGGACGTCTTTCCCATTGAGGTGGACCTCGCCCGCACTACTCTCAGCTATGGGCAGAAGGACATGTACGCGGACGGGGCAGAAGAAGAGGAAGGAGGAAGTGAGAGAGAGGGTGGCGGGAAGGAGGAAGCAAACGGCGAAAAGCTCATCGATGATGCCTGAGCATGGCCAGAGGAAACGCCTGGCGGACTCCTATAAATCCATGTGTTTCACCTGGCGATTCATCCTCCATGATTTCTGCGTATGTCCAGCCTGGGATCCCTCCTCTGCTTTGGGTGGGGGGGGGGTAGCTGGCTGGATTGGGACCAACTTCTGCTTTCCTCTCCCTTCCCTTGCTTGTTTGCCTGGATATTCCCATTTTCTTTCCCCCCAGAGGTTTCTGCTGCCCAGTTCAGGTGCAGAGGTTGGGGAGGGCCATCCCCCACCACCCCGCCACGTGGCTGCGTGCAGGCAGGACGCTGCTGCCACGGGGCGCGTCACTCCCGCCCGGCACATGGAAGCCGGTTAAACATCTGGAGATGGTTTCGAACAGCGAGAACAGCCCCCCACCATCCCCCCCCTTGAGCTATGGGAAAGCGTTAGCACCTGCGTTGTTCTCTTCCCCCCACTGCTCGCTCCTTTCCAGCTTCCCGTTCTCTGACCTCTCTCTGGTGCTTCCATGTGTCTCCATGGGCGGCAGGACTGATTTCTGTAGGATGATCTCTCCCCCCCGGCTCTCTGCGCCACTGTTTTTAAGAAATGTGGGGCCCAGAGCGGAAGGTGGAGCCTGTGATCTGATTATGCCCCAGGGCTTGAATCCTGTGGGATGTGGCTTTGCCCTTCCCTGCGGGAAGGGAGGACCCGGCTCAGGAAGGAGCCCTCCTGCTCGGCAGAGGCGCTGAGGCGGACATGCTTGTCCGAGGCAGAACAACGGCAAAGCCGCCTGCGTCTCCTCTGCGACGTCCTCCTCTCCTGCGGCCCCTTGCGATGGGTGACAACCAGCCGTGCTTCGGGAGGGCGCGCAGCCGGTCCTGCACGCTCTGTCCTTGTGCAGGTGCCGGCAGGAGCCACCTTGGAACCGCAAAGGAGATGTCCCATCCTTAGACTGCAGAGGAGGGACAGGAAGCCTTGGGAGAGGAAGGCATGGCCTGCAGGCAGCAGCTTTGAGCTGGATTTTAGTCAACACCGTGCCACCTCCCGCTCTCTCCCCTCGTTTTGTGCTGCCTCGGGGCCAGCCAGAAGCAGCTACTAGTGTCCCACTCCCCAGCTCAAGGCAAAGGGGGAAAGGAAACCCAAGGGGGCTGAGGCCGCTGCTTTCCCCCTTCCTGTTCTCCCTCCATCCCTGTGGGCTGATCCCAATCCCACATGCAGATGGCACTTTCCCTTCTAGTGGGCAGCACGACTGCCGGGAGCGGTGTGCTGCCCCGAGGCGCGGGCTTTGACTTCTCTGTCATTGCATTCTAGCGGTAGTGAGAGAAGTTAGTTATTTAAGGGCATTAATTTATAACGGAGAGGTTTGTTCTGGTTTGGTTTTTTTTTTCTCTTTGATTTGTTTTTGGAGCTTCGTCATCTCTCTGGGTGCCTGGAAGAAAGCCATCCATGGTCAAGCTGCTCTGGAAGATTTAAGTGGACTCTCATATACTGACTGTTGTCTCTAATTAAAAAAAGAATGTGACATTTCATTTCCTGTCCTTGGTGAGTTTTCTTCAGAGATCTGTTGGCTCGTCCCCCACTGGTTTGTATCTCAGAATGTAACAGTGGGAAGAGGGGGGTCACGTGCTGGCCGTTTTTCCTCGCGTGTACTGGTGGATAATCTCTGTGTGGTGGTCGCTGCAGCACAGGTTTCCAGAGGAGGCGGCTTACAAATGCTGTCAGAAGGCCAGCGTTCCGTGTAACACCACCTTCCCTGCATCTTGGCTTCCCGGGGGAACACCAGCCCTCCTACGCCACCGGTCCTGCCCCGTGCCGTCCTTGCACCCCTCCAGGGCTGGCTGCTCCGCACCGCTCAGCTGTTGCATCACAAGCTGGAGCTGATGCTTAAGTCCCTGATCCTCTTTCAGGGCTGTTTGTTGTGCCAAGAGACGGAGCGGTTAAGAGGAACAGAGGAAAACCCTTCGGCGGAGCCGACCGGAAAGCCAACAATGCCAAGTAAAAGGCAGCGCGGCCAGGATTTTGCGACCTGCCTGGTGGAGGGGAAGGAAGAGGCCTGGGGATCTTCCAGCACCGTCTGGGGCGAGACCTCAGGCCCTGAGGGCTCCTACCTGCTTCTGTGGAGAGTGCTAAGAGCGTGAGGCTCAGTGGGAGACATGGACCGGTGACAAGGAAACAGGGGACCTTGTCCTGGTGACCTGCCTGATGCTGACAAGGGACCTCTGGGAAGTTGTGAGCTGCTCCTTGGAGTGGGTAGTGGTGAATAAGGAAAACCCGTCCTGGGGGACCGGGGTTTGGGGTTGCTGGGAAAGAGCCACAGAGCAACGTGGTGGAGCGGAAAAGTAGGGGAGAGCCCAGGGCAGGGAGGCCCGCAGGGCTCCATCACGCTGCTGCTTCTCCATCTCCCAGAGCTTTGCGGCTGGGGTCTGTGGTGGTGCTTAGCCGGGACTGGGGTGTTTCTAGGTGGGTTGGAAATGGAGAACCCCCCAAGTCACTGCCGTGACTGGCTCAGAGCTAACAATGGCGCTGTTAGCCACAGTGGCACGGCCCCACCGGGTTTACCTTCTCCCCTCCCATTTCCGGTTCTGACGTTCTTCAGCAGCTTTATGGTGCTCCCTGTTTGCCGCTTTCCTTGGGAGCATCCAGAACACAACCCTTTCTGTCACCCCCGCCCCAGGCTGGGTTTAAATGGCTTTAGGGATCCTGCAGGCCTCGCTCATTACCCCCTAATTCGCCACCAGTCTGGCCTGGAAACACCTATTTTGACGGCCCCACGAGCTCCCTGCCTTGTAGCCCCCCGCTTAGCGTTTGATCCCTCGCTACAGTCGCAGGTTGCCCCGGGGCCTCTGAGGTGAAGCAGTTCAGGAAACCGGAAGAAAGGGCTTTGGCCAGGGGGTGTTTATAAAAGATCCAGACCTAAAGCAGATTAGGAGTGGTTTAAGCATGCCAGGGAAGGTTGTCCTCTCCGAATCCAGAAATGCAGCGGGGGGTGAGGGGGTCACGCCTGCCTTCCCACGTGCTCCCGCGGCCTCCTTCAGCGGCAGCCGGGGCCTGCGGCTTGTCCCTCTGCCTTACCTTTGATTCCTTTACGTAAAGGGGTTTTCTCTGTCGCAAAGGGAAGCGCACGCGCGTCTGGGGCGGCGGGAGCACTGACACCACACCGAAGCATACCAGAGCTGATTACAAAGAGTCTAATCGTTTGCGTTCTGTATTGTGACAATGCAGAAGGAAAAGGAGAGTCCTTGGCAGCCTCTTCAAGAGGTTTTCTCCAGGGCTGGTTTGGAAGTGAGGAAAAAATGATGATTATTATTATCATTATTTTTGGTGTTTGAACCTCTCTGTGTTGTACCAGCACGGGAGCAGGACACGGGTGGACGCATCGCTGGGTAGGTATGTGGACATATGTACATAGGGACCAGCTATTCTTACACCTCTCCCTCTTTCCAACGCCTGCTTTTGTCTCCCCTTTCTCCACCCCATATCCCACCTACCCTCCCACCCTGAGGCGCACGCCAACAAATCCAGTTTCACACGTCCCTGTTCCTCCGCCCCGGCTAAAAACTGTCCCTCTCCACCGTCTGGTCAGCGTTGCAGCCGTCTTGTGCCAACACCTCCCCGTCCCCCTCGGGACACCCACCTCCCTCCCCACTCTGCTCC
>NW_010246766.1:12331-21042 GCF_000690775.1 Eurypyga helias
CCGGCACGTCAGCCTCCGCTTCCCCGGTGCCCCTCCCGCCGCCCGCCGACGCATTCTTCTCCGGGGGAGGTTCCTTCTTCTTCCCGCGGTTCAGGCAGCAGTAGGTGGCCATGGCCAGGAAGAGAGCGGAGAGCACCACCTCCGAGCCCGCCAGGTAGAAGATCACCTCGTAGTTCTTGAGGGCATCGACCAAGCGGCCTGAGGGTTGAAGAAGACAGGAGAGTTACTCTCAGCCTGCACACTCCTACAGAAGAGAGGAGAGTTACTCTCAGCCTGCGCACTCCTACAGAAGAGAGGAGAGTTACTCTCAGCCTGCGCACTCCTACAGCCCGGCACAGGCGCGCAGCACTTCCGTTTGGCTGAGGACCCCTTTCTCAATGGAAGAGCAAGAAGCCTGAAGACCTAAAAATCACCCTGGGCGAGACCCACCCTGGGAAAGTACCACGAGAGCGCAGGGTTGGCGTTTTCTCTTGTTTGGGCAAGGTTAAATAACTGTGACGCGCTGATGGTACGGTCTCATGTTGTGGTGGGCCACCTTCTTCTTGCCAAGGTGAGGACCTGGCTTGTGCAGTCTCAGAAATAGAAATGTCTGTTTCTGAAGCTGTCATCTCAGGAAAACAGTCAGAGGGGGAGAAGAAACACCTCTTTGGCAGAGAAATCCCTTTGGTTGCCCCCCACCTGATGATTTCTATGCCGAAGAGGTGTTCGCAATGGGCCTCGCTGAATGCGCTGGGGCTGGAAGTGGAGGGAGGGCTCGGGAGCCGGAGCAGCCACCCTGCTGCAGTCAGGATGGAGCCACGGTGACCGGAGGCTTCACCCCAATCCCGCGTGCTCCTGGCTGCACATGTGACCCCCGGTTCCTGCTGCACTGGGGTGCACGGCCTGCGCCCAGCCCCAGGGCACGCCGAGGTGCCTCCCGGAGCAGTCATGGGAGGCACGCGACGAATTCCTCCCCAGGTGAATGCGCCCCTGTTCGCCCCAGCCGGACGGCGAGAGAGGAGCCTGCGTGCGCGTGTGCGCGCGTGGCTTATCCTGTGCCAAACCCCCTCGGCCCCACGGAGCGGGAAGCAGCTCAGGAGGATTACACCAAACAAAGCCACTTTGTTTGACCCCCTTCTTCCAGCCGAGCGCTCTTTCCCGAGTCCGAGCCGGCGGGGTTGCCAGCGCCCCTGTTCGCCCCAGCCGGACGGCGAGAGAGGAGCCTGCGTGCGCGTGTGCGCGCGTGGCTTATCCTGTGCCAAACCCCCTCGGCCCCACGGAGCGGGAAGCAGCTCAGGAGGATTACACCAAACAAAGCCACTTTGTTTGACCCCCTTCTTCCAGCCGAGCGCTCTTTCCCGAGTCCGAGCCGGCGGGGTTGCCAGCACACGCCCACATCCCAGGAACCACGATTTGGGTCCCCCACCACCACCATTCTTCGGTGACCCTGCGCTGCCTGCATGCCATTGTGCGTTGGCCCGTGCGAGGCACAGCTGAACGGAGGCAGGAGGCTAAGGGATGTCCCCCATTGCCACACATCAGTGTTAAAATCCCCCTCTCCCCCAGACAAGATCTCTCTGCAGCTGCTGCCAGGACATACTTCTTGGCCCTTCCTGGCCTGGGACAGCCAACTGCCCCACCGCTTGTAAGATGGGACATGAATTATTGTCAGCATCACGAGGGGCTCCTCTTGGCCACCAATTTTTACCTGAGAGCTGGGTGGAGTGGCTGAGGATGGGTTTTGCTCATAACTGGCAGTATGTGCTGGGGAAAAGACCATTCCATGCGGGAGTCTTCACTGGTGGGCTTTAGCCCACGTGTTGCAGCTGGAGGAAGGGAGTGCAGGAAGCAACGGAGTCGTTCCTGCCCAGGGATTTGCCCGTGGTCTGTCCCTGACCTTTCCTTGCAAATCACACATGTGAGGAGCTGCACTTCATTCAGAAATAAGCCTTTGGCATGATTTGGCTTTCTCAGACCAAATCAGACCCTTAACAATAACCTACACCAACCTCCTGGCTGCAGGAAGGGTCTCTCTCCATTCAACAGCCTGTCTGTGGGGCAGGGACTTAGCCAGGGACTGTCGCCCAGACTAGACTGCTTGAGAAACTTTGAGTGTCTTAATCCTCTTAAAAACAGTAACAGCAAGTGCCTCAAGTGGCTCTACAAACTGTTTTGACTTAATTGACATGAAAATACCTTGGGACCGGAGCCAACACAAATTGGGATCATTACACACAGCATCGACCGACAGGCCATGGGCACCAAGGAGAACTTGGAAGATCCCTGCCTTGTCCTGCTGAGGACCCTCAAAGGTTTGCCCACGGCATGTACCTGACCCTACCCATACCATGATTTTGTGCAATGTTTGTAGGGAAGGCAGAGACCTGGATCTCAGCCTGAAAGAGAGGGAAGTGCCACTGCTCTGCACTGAGGGACACTGGAAGTCAGGCTGCTCCGGATAGCTCTGCATGCCATCGCTCAGGTGTCTGAGCAAAGCAGAGAGAGAGAGATCACTCACCGTCTTCTGCCCTGGCTCAGATTCCGTGTTGTGGTGCATGGAATGAGGCTGGGAGCTCTCGCTTCAGGTCTCCTCTTCGGGAGGAAATCTGAAGTTGAGAAGTAGGGTCTTCCCTCCGGTACCACGCCCATGCCCCACACCTGCCGCACCGTGGAATGGCAGCCAAACAAACCCACCGTGTTCTGCAGCAAGAGACCTACCTGCAGAGGGGGGACCGATGAGCACGGCGAAAGCCTCAATAAGCAGGACCAGCCCGATGGCGCTGGAGAACTTCTGGGAGCCAACGATGGCCATCAGCACCTCAAACTGCAGAGCCCCCACCATGCCGTAAGAGATGCCAAAGAAGACACAGAAGATGACCAGCCCCGTGTAGTTGCTGGCCCTGGCGCTGCAGATGTCTGTCAAGCCGTTGAAGAGCATGGCGAAGCTGAACAGGTAGGCCACGTGCGGGCGGACCCACTTCAACCCGGCCACCATGCCACAGGCTGGGCGGGCAAAGATGTCTATGAAACCAATGATGGAGAGCAAGAAAGCGGCCTCAGTGTCCGGTACGCCCGTGTCCTTGGCGTAGTTGACCAGCAGTATAGGGGGCACGAAGAGGCCCAAGACCAGGATGAACTTTGAAATGGTGTAAATGATAAACCCTCGGTTGGAAAAGATACTAAAATCCAGAAGCTTCTTTCCTTTCTTGGGCCTCTTCTTGGCTTTTTTGGCTTTCTTGGTTCCGTCAGTGGTGCTGATTCCCTCCTCTGATTTCCCTCCTATGGGCAGCATCTCCTTGGCTTCATATTTGTCCTGAGCTTTCTCCGTCTTCCGCCTCATGCCCATATCCAGGGGTCTCATGACTGCCCCACAAGTGCAGCAGTTAAGCAGAAGGCCCCCCATGATAAGGAACCCTCCTCGCCAACCGAACTTCTCCAGCAGCACCTGCCCCAGTGGAGAGAGGGAGGAGAGGAAGACAGGGCTCCCCGCGGCAGCCAGTCCGTTGGCAAGAGGCCGACGCTTGTCGAAGTAGGTGCCCAGCATGATCAGTGAGGGCTGGAAGTTCAATGCCATACCCAGACCTGCATGAGGGTAGGAGAGCCAGGAGAGAGACAGGGAGTGCAAGGACATGAGACGTGGTTTGCAACGAGCAGAAAACTCCCATCAGACTATCCTAGTTCTGAAGCCCCGTGATGGGATTCATGTGTTCCTCACAAGCCTCTGCTCCTTCATCTTGGTGGGTTGTCCCCAGAGAGGATGGGCTAAACCAGCCTGTCTTCCTGAGGTGTACATGAATCGGGTAACTGGCCACGTTTAGCCAGGACCCATGCCTTAGGAGCTTGGCCCCTCTCCCCTACCAATATCTGCTGGTGCCACCCCAGTTGCCATCGTCCCTGAGCATCACTCCTTGTTTCTTTTTCCCCTCTCCCTCCATCACAGCCTGTTCAGATCCAGCAGATGCATCTCCCGCAGGGCAACGTGCAGGACTAGGTGCTTTCTGTGAGCAGGTGCAAATAGGTGAGGGGAGACCTGATGCTTAAGACATGGCAACGCTGAAGGGAGATACAACCTGGTCTGGCTCTTCCCCAGGTAAGTCTGTGCCCCTCTGCCTCCCACCCCCAGCTCCTGGGGCCCCTCTCACCCGTCAGCACGCCAGCTGTCAGATAAAGCTCGATGATATTGGTGGTAAAAGATGCCAGGATCATCCCAGAGGAAGCTAGCAGCCCGCCGATGAGCATCACAGGCCGGCAGCCAAACTGGTTCACCATGATGCTGCATACTGGTCCTGGGAGGAAGCAGAGGAGACAGAGTAGGGGACCAGAAGGAGACAGGACAACTGGGAAGGGGCAGATCCCAAGCAGAGCATTTCGGGAACGGTATTGGAGCAATGGGAGCAAACCCTGTGTCAACCACCTGAGAGGCAGGTGAGGTGAGCCCCGAGTTGTCCTGGGGCAGACGACACAGGGACAAGAAATGCAGCACGTTTCTGGAAGAGGAGTGGTTGGACAATTGCATTCTGTGTGTTGGTTTGTCACTGGTGAGCGTGAGGAGAGCCTGCGGGGACACAGTCTGGGCCCGAGGCAGAGCAGGGGAACAAACAAGTTGTAGGGGGGGGAAGCGTATCCAAGCATCACCTGTCCCGTAGAGCATGGCCAGCATGATGGAGGAGATCCAGGCTGTGTCACTGTAGCCCACATGGAAATCTTTCATGAGCTCCTTGAAGTAGACACTGACGGCTTTCGGGAAGGCATAGGAGAAGCCGGTGATCACAAAGCAGCCGAGGAGCACGATCCAACCCCAGCCGCCATCCGGGGGCTTCACGGGAGCTGGGAGCTGCCCTTCCTCTGGGTCAGCTCTCCCCATCGTCTAGCCTAGGAGGGGAAAGGCAGACCAGGAGGAGGTAGGGCAACAGAGAGAGAGAGTGAGAAATCTCCAGGCGCTGCAAGAAGAGAAGAGCAGGCGAACATTGACTACAAGGTTTCTCTCCATGCCCACCATCTCCAAGCTCCAAGAGCCTCACTGAGTGACCACATCATCTCCCTGGACCTACACCCTTCCAGACAAAGCAGGATTGCTTCAGGGTGCAAGTTCAAGCCACACTGGGCAGAGGTGGAGCAGCCCCTGAGCTCAGGGCAGCCCACAGCTCCAGTTGTGAGCCTTCCAGGGCCTGCCCTGCTACCCACACCTTCAGCAGTGGGGCTCAGGAGTTCCACTAACTCTGCTGTGCTTCCTTCTGGGAGGCCCCTGTGCACAACCTTCTCCCTCGCCCTCCCTTCCCCACGGCAAGGGGCCAGATTTGGGAAATGGGTGAAGGGGGAGAGCCTGGGCAAACTGCTGGCAGTGGTTAGTGGTTATTTGCATGCCAGAGAGATTAGGGCTCTGTACATACACAAGGGGCCGGAAAAAAGCCTAAGGGGGAAGAAGGAGGGAATTAGAGGGGATGTCTTGTGAGTCGCTCTCAGGGCTGTTAAGCTGCCCAGGAATTTTGCTCTAGTTGGCTGCTGTGGGTCTGTTTTTCTCATTTCTCCCCTAGGCACCAGGTCTCTGCCATACATCTTCCACCAGTTTCTTGGTCAGCCAGACTTATTTTCACACCTGTGTGCAGAAACATCACTGGACTTTGACAACAGATGCTCCTGAGTAGCACCAGACAGGCATCAGAAAGCAGGTGGGCTTTCTCCATGCCTGAGCCAGGCTTTGCCGGGGCCGGTTTGCCCCATCGTCATCCTGTTGGCAGTACACCCCCAACGTGGGTCCTCTCTCCTCCCAGCTCCCTTGGCAGAAGGACTACGAGATGGTGACAATGTCCCCATCCCTTGGCACTTGCTGTCATGGGAAATGCCAGCAGCCACATGATGCATGGAGACTGCCAAGGGGACTGGGATGTTCCTATGGATGGTACACACAGGGCCAGCACCTGGGAGCTTTGGACCTGGGTGTGTTTCTCAAGGCAGTCCCTCTTCTTCATGTCCTCTCAGCAATGGGGACGACTTGCCCTGATCCCTGTAGCACTGCTGTTGCTCTGCAGGTCAAACAAGTGCAAATCCTTTAGGCAAAAGCACGGATGGCACAGGCTGGGGCAGAATCCAGGTAAAGGGCCCTAGCATGACAAGAGCTGGTCCTACCCAGTGACACCCCCAAATCATGCGGAGAAGGAGAGTGACTGGTCTTTCTCAGGCTTCAGGAGGTTCAGGGTGCAGAGCTAAGGCTGGAAACAGGGCTGGGAAATGCTCTGAGAATGGTCTGAAAGCACAGTTTAGGGGATGCTGGAGGAGGGACTTGCAAGACAACTGAGCCAGTTCTGGAGCCCTCTGCAGGGGACGGGGCACCTGCACCCACAGCGCGTCAACGTGAGGAGGCACAAAATGGCCTTGGCTGGTTGGGTTTAGTCAGGCTCCTGAGCCAAGGTTGACCTGTGGAGGAAAGGGTGGGATCGAAGTCACCAGCCACCCGCAGCAGCCTCCCTCCTTCCCATCCCTGGGGAACTGTTCCTCCTGAAATCACTTAAGATTTGTTCATGGCAGCACCCGGGCACCTTCCACAGCCAAAAGTCCCTGTGGCAGTGTTCCCCAAACTTTCAGGGCTCCATCAGCCATGAAAAAAGGGAGCAGGATCTGGCTCTCACCGTGGATTGGGCAGCTCTTCTTCTGGATGGCCATATCCTAGCAACTCTTGGGCTGATCCACAGGGATCAGCACAGGCTACTCCAGTCTCCCCCCACCCCACACAGGTCTCAGGGACCGTGGCAAGAGACAGAGGCATGAACAGAGACTAGGGTGCTATAAAGACATTTTCAAGGCAAAGAACCATTGCAAGGACAAAAAGATTCGTTATACACGCTCCAGACACCCAAACCTTCCCCCTCGCACCCTGTCTGGTGTTACCTGGATCACTGGCACCAGTGGATGCTGCCGTTACCCACCTCCTGCTCCTCTCCCAGCTCCCCTGACCGACCAGCTAGGTAACGCTGTACGAAAGGTGACCTGCCGCACAAGCGCAATGGCTCCTCCGTCAGTGCTGGTGCCCCACCGCTGCCCCACCTGCGGCACGCAGCTACCTCCAGTGAGAGCGACTGACCACCAACACACCCTGCGCCTTTTTATCCAAGCCCCCCTTACCCACCTCCTGCTCCTCTCCCAGCTCCCCTGACCGACCAGCTAGGTACAGCTGTACGAAAGGTGACCTGCCGCACAAGCGCAATGGCTCCTCCGTCAGTGCTGGTGCCCCACCGCTGCCCCACCTGCGGCACGCAGCTACCTCCAGTGAGAGCGACTGACCACCAACACACCCTGCGCCTTTTTATCCAAGCCCCCCTCCCAGCCTCCGTCTTCTTCAGCTCCTCCTGCACCACAAATCCAGTGAGGTGAATCAATCAAACCATCACAATTCATCATATTTCCTCCCCCTCTATTTCCTAATAAGAAAATATCCATGGCATGCTCTTCAAGGATTTCTGTAGCATCGCTGGCCAGTGATGAGTCAACAGCATGTGATTCTGAAGAGCACGTTAGGCAAATACCCATCGGTGCTGTCTGAGTTGGGAGCTGGATGAGTGCTGCAGGAGCCGCTTGCCCGGTGCTACACAACCGTACAGCAAGGCACGAAGGGGCTTTTACCTGCCTGCAGCTGGACCTTGGCTGAGAGGATGAGGTGCGCCGGAGGAGCTCACCTGTGGAGTTGCCCCCAAAGCCAATACGCTAGAGCATAGCTCTGCTGGAGGTTTCCCCAGCTCTGAGCCAGGCAGTCCAGAGCTGCCTTGTTCCGATCCCCACGGCATACATGCCGGCTCTTCTGCTGCACACGGTGGTCACACCACGCACCCTGCGCCCCCCTTCGCACGCTCTGCAGCTTGCTATTATTTTCTCCTCAGTTAAGGAGCTTTATCCACAGGTAAAAATACCACGGGTAAGTTCACGCGCACCTAAAAGCTCATCAGCCTGGACACCTGCTCTTCCCCGTGCCTGAGGCAGGTGGGCCAGGGCAGGCACTGCGGCAGAGCGAGCTGCGTGCCGACACCAGGAGCCACCAGACCAGCTGAGAGGGTGAAGGCCACAGCAGGTTTGGCCATGGCTGCCGGTCCCAGGATGCGCACAGAGCGGTCGGTGCCAGACGGCGCCCAGCAAAGCCCTGCTGTGCCAGGCGAGCTGCATCCAGGGAGGTCCACGGGAATGCTACGATGGCTCTTCATGCCTCCACACAGTAAGGACGGGCTGGAGGGGATCTGTTCATTATGCAAGGGCCATGATTCATGCCACCAGCCTCCCCAGCCCACAGACAACACCATGGAAAAGCATTCATCAGAGAATTAAACGAGTGCAGGCCTGGGATGAGCTGTCCTGACGCGAGCATCCCTCCATACCACTGACCTGTGCAACGAAGCAACGGCCTCTGGAACACCGGCTGAGACTCCGCGGGCTGAGTGGGCCTCTCCGCAGCACTCCCTTCTCCCTCTGGCTGGCACTTCCTGGCTCTGGACAAGGGCACCCGGTTAGATGGTCCCACTGGCTCTTTGCTCCATGGTGAGCACGCCGTCAGCTGGGCACGGGGCGATGCCTGCAGGAATCCGGTGACCGTTGAGCGGTCTCTTGTGCCCAACTCCTTCCTTCAGGGTAACTACGCCCTCACTAGAGAGCTAATCCCTCTCTCCGCTGGCTCTCCTCCGGCTCTGATGCTGCCCAGCAGCTCGTGGCCAATCCTGGGGGGGACCCCCTTGCCTCCTGCGGGTGCAGGT
>NW_010246766.1:21527-23375 GCF_000690775.1 Eurypyga helias
GGATCAAAGGGCAGGATCCAGCCCACCCCTGGCAGCTCACTAACCACCCTGCGCCAAAACGAACCCCCCGCCGCAGCTGCTACCCAGGAGGGTGCCTGGTGGGTGCCATGGGCAAGCCAGGCCCTGGCCATGCATGGGGGAACCCATTTGACTTCCAGGGAGGGAACCAGGGCTCTCCCAGGTGGGATTTCAAGGAGAGGGTAGGAAAAGTCCCAGGCTGTAAACCCCCAAAGCCCCTCAGCCCCACTGCTGTCTGTGCCTTCCTGGCGGCAGGGCTGGGGAGGGCCCACGGGGGCTTTGCAGCACTCGCAGCGGGGGTTTAATTTCTATTAATAATGCTAATCGGCTAAAGCCCTGGCCTTTGCTCACACTCCCTCCCTCGCCGCCTCCCCCTCTGGCCCCCAAGGCTGAGGCCAGGCTGGTGGGACACACATAGACACCCCACGCAAGTGCCCAGGGGCAGGTTTCCCCCCACACCGTGCAGCCTGGGGGTGCCTCTGGGGCTCACAGGCCTGGCGCGGGGAAGATGGCCAGCGAGGCCTTGTCCTCTCAGGCGAGGCCTGTCTGCTCATGGCGGCCGGGAAGTGGGGGCTTGCTGCCCTCCAGTGGCAGGACAGCTGGGAGGGGACGAGGGGGGCTGGCAGTGGGTCATACTGCCCTCCACATCTGCCCTGGGTTGGCGGTTGCCCCAGCTAGAGCCATGGTGCTCAAGGCTATGACCATGGGCAGCCATCATGGCCCCAGTGCCATATCGGCCCCATGTCCTTCTCCCCCTGCATCCTCTGACCAAGGTGATATCCCACAGATGGGATGGCTAGGGAAGTGGCATTCTCCATTTTATTTAAAAAAGAACCCAAATCTTCTCTGCAGGACAAGTGAAGGAGGAGGGCAGCAGCGCTGGGCACTGTCACCTGCTCCTGCCTTGCCCCAGGGCTGCCCAGCAAGGGAAGGGGCCATGCAGGGGGTGAGAAGGGGCAGATGCTTGCCAAAGGGGGAACACGGTTGCCAAAGGGGCCGAGACCAGCACACGGCATATCCCAGCAGCCAGACCGCGCCCCTGGAAGCCTTCTTGTGGCCTCCTCCCTTTGGGGTTCATTCTTCTGGTAGCAAAGGGGCTGTTTGGCGAGTGTCCTTCTCTGCCCACAGCAGGACTAGCAAATCTTCGCCCTCCTCGTCCTGCTAGCACTGCCCCATGATCCTATCCATCTGTCCCTCCACCTCCCAGACCAGCACCATTGCCTCTCCCAGGCCACCAGCACCAGTAACACCAGGCTTCTCCCACTCAAGCACAGTAACATCACATGGGGAACGGGCAAGGTGAGGAATCCAAAAAAGAGCAGCAGGGATCTGCTGCTGGCTAAGGAACGCCAGACAGTCCGGAGAGGTGGGTCCCGAGGACCCGGAGGGAAGGGAGGGGAAAAAGAGTTTAGTCTGTGAGTGGTAGCACCAGGTTGCTCCCCAGGTGAGGGTCACAGCCCATCACTCGTATGCCTCCTCCATCCCTGCTGAAATCCTCTGCCGTCCGCAGCCCCGCTTCATTGGATGATAGGTGCCGAGCGGTCGTTGGTGACCGTGGGACGCAGTTTGACTGTGGCAAAGGGGTTGGTACCTCTGGAAGGGGAAAGGAAATAGGCAACCATCAGGAAATCTGCAGAGACCATGCAGGGGTCCCACTGACCAGGCAAAGGCTATTTAGTCCTGCCAGACAGCCACCTCCATGCCAGGGAGAAGAGTGCAGTAAAGCTGGCTGCTGAGTGTGTTTTCTCCCTCCTTAACACACCCTGCTGCAAGTTCCCGTGTGGACCCCCTTCGGCTCACCCTCAGCCAAGGGCAAGGTCCTGCACATGG
>NW_010246767.1:0-6834 GCF_000690775.1 Eurypyga helias
CAGTGCTTCACTACCCTCTCCATGGTGGCCACTGCTTTTCGAAAGACGCCCTTCATCCGTGCCAGGCAAGAACCAGCCCTTAGCAAAACACCAGGTTCTCTTAAGAGTCACAAATGCTGTTACTTTTATGACAGGGACGTTATTCCATAATACCTGAAACACTTTTCTATGAGATTTATTTTATCATATGAAGGTGATCGCTAAGATTTGACCCTAGTCACAAGGTTATAGCCCCAGGGCAGTGAGTGACTATTTATTTAAACCAATTCTAAACGCATCGCTGAAAAAAGAATTGGAGTAGAACCTCTAGGGAGTTACTTCAAGACAACTTCACACAGATATCAGGAGTATACTAAAGCCCCGGGTTTTGTTCAGTCTCTGCTGTATTTAACGTGCTTCTATCAGCATCACACGTGCACGACGATGACCATAACGCACTAACAAGTATCACATTCTAGATCTATGCTAAGGACAGCACTACATCTCAACGGGAATATTAGGGGGCTGTGGTGGTCGGAGGAGGAACTACATGACAATGGTACGTCCTCACCGTGTGTATCCAGGATGGCATCTCCTGTCCTCACCGACAAAGCAACTTGCTTTTCTTCCTGGAAGTGCAGCAGAGTCAATACCCCAGCAAGGGGGACTCAACTCCGCTGCAGCTTGTAGGCTCGCTGCTAATTAAGGGCGGAATGGAACCCTCCCTCAGAAACCAGATCGTTAGGTTTTATGACAAAAATCTTGATTACAGACCCTAAGCTGACTTGTCAGATCCTCGAATGAGCTTCCAAGATGTATTTACTTATTTTAACTTGTAAAGGATTTTAAACTGTGAAGTCTCACTGTGCCATTTTACAGTCACTTTGGGGAGTACAGCTGCGGCTAATTAGCTCAAAAATCCCACCCTATCTTACACATATGCTCCATTTTCTGCAGTATTAATTTCAGTGGAACTACTGGTGTGCATAAATTAAGCGCATGCTTAAATATATGCAAAATCTGAGCTCAAATGCCTAGAAAATATGTTCTCAAAATTACAAGTACGCATAGAAAAAAAATCATCACGGAAGGTGTGCCAGGCAGGGAATCCAGGATGTGTCTGCTGTCACCCGTGATGAAAACACAGAACATTTTTTGTAACCCAGTATACATTGCAAGTGAAAGAAACATGCAGGACAGAGTGAAAAAAGGGGTTTCATTGCATGCAGTCTAATTTCAAGTGTGTAATTATGGTCCTGTTTTCTTTGGCCTAAAAAAAAAAAAAAGAAGAAAAAACCAACCAACCAACAACAGAAGACCAGCTAACCTCTCCTCACCTCCACAAACCCAAACTGCATACAGCTCAAAAAGGGCTTGAAAGCACAGGAAGAGAGGAGGGAAAAGGTCTGAAGATGAGGGATGTACGAGTGATTACTCACAGTTTCAGAGCTATTCAACACACCGCTAGGAAAGCATTCAGCCTGTGTCCCTTCTGGAACTTAGAGCAGCGAGCAACGAATCCCATCTTAACTGAGCAGTCAGTTAGCTTCTCCTTCTTCCTCAGAAAGAAGTACCACTCATTCTTTATGCAAGATAAAATGACCATGCCTAATGATATTTTGGCTCCCTCCTCCTCAAAGACTGAAAGACACCAGACTCCCCAGCAAGCTGCCGCCTCTCCCCTCAGCCCAGAGAGCTCTGTCCCACATCCCTGACACCAGTAAGGACCAGTGTGCTCCAGGGCTGTCGGTGGAAGAGGGTGGTTTTCTGCTGTCACTAAAAACGTTACAAAGAGAGCGTTCCTTGCAGAAAATTCCAGGGGGATGGAAAGGCCACCAAGATGCTAAAAGATTAAAAGCAACACACACACACCCCCCTTAAGAGAAGGAAAAGACTAAGGTGTGCTGGGGAGGAGGTCGGAGGAGGCGGCTGCTTGACGAAGAGCACTGGCAAGCGTGATGGGAGTGTGAATATCAAGCCTGATATCTGCCTAACGGCCCACCCTGAACGATCCCTCTGGTAGTGGTGTTTCAGCAGGCAAATTATAGCTGCGAAAAAACCCTCAGACTGAAACCCTCCCTTGTTGCTTCAGCCGTTGTTTTGTCCTTTCCAGGAAAACCTGTTAATAGGTGTGCGATATGGTTACATATACAAGAGATCTCTTTCCTAGCCCTTTTCTTGCATCGGCTTGATTACTGTGAAAGGATTTCAATGAGTTTAATGTCCTCGTACGCGAAAGGCAATAGCTGCCTTTCAACAAAAGAAAGCAAACAGAAACCACGAGCTGTGCTGGAGGAGAGACGTGCTGCTTCTGCCGGAGGGGCTCAGTTAGATACAGGAGGTGGCAGACCAGGGCGTCGAGTTTGAATGATTTTTGGCTTTGGAGAATTCTTTGGGTCCTCATCTTCTTCCATGTCGCTGTCGCACACGTGCACTACCACGCTGGGAGTGGACTCTGTTCCGGCGTGCAGCTCGTATTTCTCTCCTGGAAGCAGAGAAAAATAGTTAGATGGGAGGACGATCATCTGAGAGGAGCACAGACCATGTACTGCAGAATACTCCTGCGCCTGGACAGGGCAGAAGAGTGTGTGCTGCTCCTGAAGGCAGGTGAGGGCAAGCATGGCTAGTTGGGATCAGCTGTCACAGCAGATTCTGGGGATCCTGCCCTGGGGGCAGTGATCATTGGTCTGTAAGGCATAATAAAATACCCTGGTGTCTATGGTGGTGTTTTGCACCAATACTAGCGGCCAAGAGCACAGGAGAAAAAAAAGAGTATGAAGAGGAGAGAGAACACAGAAGTTCATGGTTGAGAAGAGGGACTGGAATCCAACCTATCAAGTCACACCTCCTGGGCTGGGGCTATTCACTTTTGTTGTTGTTTCCTTGCAGTCTAGCATGGCTCCAGTTCCATTTAAAGTCCACCAGATTCTCCCTCCAGACAGATATCAACACTTGCTTCAATTGCTCCAGAACTAAAAAAACCCCACATCTATCTGCTCCAGACAGATTTTGAGATTCAAGGCTCTTCAGCTGGAGCTGTAACAGATTCTGTCTCTACAGATGAGATCACAGAGCACAGTCTATAAATGCTCACTAGTGGGCTAAACGCTTAAACATTAGATTTTCTAACTCTGTACGTTCCATATTTAAGTCTCCAGGCAGTACTCCTGCAAGGAAGATGAATGTGGCTTAGGTGGTTACCTGCAGGAGTCCACAAGCAAGCAAAGGGAAATGAGGATCAGAGACAGGACTTTCAGTCCTGCATTCAGGCTGTTGGTACTACACGTGTTTTGGTTTGTGTCCAGGGTGTAAGTAGGTGTTAGATTGCAAGGAATTCATTTCAGACTGCAAAGAGAAAAAAGTCCTGACGGTGACATTTCTGACAGGACGACTTGGTCTTTCCGAAGTGACAAACACCCGTTCACAGCACTAAAACCTAGAAGCCATTTCAGACAAGGCGCTGCCCCGCTGCGGACTATATGTCACCTTTCGCATCTCCAAGACCCATAAGCTGCGATTAAATTAAAATAGACTCACAGCGACCACACGTACCCCTGACAGCTTGGATTATTTTTTCATGGGACTGCTCCAGAACCACTGCATGCTGCCTGCCAAATGTCCTGGGATAAGGAAGGTGAGGTCCCAATATACCCGTATTGGTGGTGCAGCAGCTCGTAAATCCCTGCCTCACGGGCAGAACCCAGCAGTGCTCGGTGTTGCCTGGTGAAGTGACACAGCAACCCCTACCTCAAAGCGCTTATGGTTTGCTCATGTTATGAATTTGGATTTTTATTTATTAGCCACTTTCTGGCAGAGTAATTCACGTGAGGAAGGGACTGCAGGTTTGGCCCTGCATTAGCACATGCCATTCTGGGACTGTGCTCACGTGCTATTTGCGCTGACAAATTCTTGGTCCAAATAAGACCGGATGGCTTGCGACTAGAGGACATGCTGCATTTCTGCCTAAAAAATAGGAGGCAACTAGTGAATAATAGCTATAAGTCAGGCATGTTGCTGTGAGAAATATTTTACTGCTGTGATACCATTAATGTTGACATTTAACTGCTCTATTTTTGGCAACCTTTCCTCTGAATCCAAATCGAGCAAAGCATTACAGGTCTTGCTGATAGGCTAAAATATAAAAAGAGAAATAGCCTGGTTGTGCTGCGCTGAGAAATTATATGGTTTTTCTTTGCCTATTTTCCCTGCGGGCTTCAGCTAATTTCTCAGCTATGGGCTGACGTCAATGCTGCCAACCAGCACTGAGGGCTACATTGGTCACTGTCAGCTGCGAGCAGCTCTGCAGCGCTGCGCACACACAACGCTGGGCCCTTTCCTCCTATACCAGCACCGGGAAGTAAATCAGATTCACTGCCCTCTTAACAGGTAATAATCCCAGTTCAAATGCCACATTCTTTTACTGTTCAGATCCTTCCTAGAAGGACTCTTTCTGCTGGAGAAGAACAGTGGAAATAAGTACAAAGACATGGAAAAAAATATTCAGATGCCTCTGGCACAAGTAACTGCAACAGCAATTAATGTCACTTTGCAAATCAAAATGTGATGCACTCATAAATTATGTTTTTAAGGCATCCAGTCATTTCTGAGCATAAATGAGCTGCAGACTCAGTTCTGTACTCGGGCTTATTCATGCCTGCAGAACTGTGGCTCAAGCTGCAGAAAAGCGTTTTATGGCTGAGCTAGGAACAGGACATCAGCAACCACGGGACTTTTATACGGCTGTTCCTTGTTCCTTAACACAACTGCTGTTTGTGGAAAAATGCTAAGGTAATAAGTACAAACTAAAACTCCAATAGACACAGCCAGATTACCCCTTCCCTTCTGCTTTTTTTCTGGTTTTTAATTTCCTCTTAAACACCACCTCCAGCATAAAAAAAAAAAAAAAACAAAAGAGCCAACTCCACAGCAGTCACTCCAGCAGAGTCAAGTCTGAATCACTGCAATCGAGTTACGTTTACAAGGCACAGGCTGCCGCAGGCATAGAGCAGCGAGTCGAGTCAGCACGGTTAAGACTCACCAGCCGCTGGAGCTAACAGCACTCAGGCATTTGGGCAGTTCTGTCATTCAGCTCTCTCGGATGCTGCCTCCTTTGCCTTCCCAAGTCCTACTTGCCCCACCGCTCCTGCTTCTCCCACTTGCCTGGAGGACTCTTACAGGCTAAGCCAAAGGATTCTCAGGGAGAGATGTCTTCCTCCTCCAGCAATCTTCGGGCTACTTCTATCCCTCAGTAATAACTTGTTAAAGTATTCGCGTAAGCTGAGATAACAATGGAAACTCACATAAATTTACCTGAAAAATATCACGGAATTTATCAAATATGCTCAAAGATCTAAACTCTGCCTTCAGGATATAATACAGGGAAGAACTAAGCCGCACTACCTCCACCATACAGACCTGTCAGAAAAAGTTCCTAACAAACCTCTGAAAACAGCAGCGATATTTCTCTACTCATTTGCTTTGTGAAAGAAAAAACATGGGAATTTGAAGTTTGGCCATTCAACCACGAGCCTGGCTGATTTTACATCACTTGGCACTACCTTTTGTGACCGCATTAGCCACAAGCAAACCCGCAGCCTCAGGTGACGCAAGGAAGCTGACCACAAAAGCAGCTTACGATAGTTCAGAACTGAAAATAATGGCATGTGATTTTCTGTCCCGTTGTGAATCAGTACTTTGACCTTTCATTGATGGTGCATCTCTTGTCTAATGAGGCAGTTTTGTCCAGCAAAGAGTATGCTCATGTACTTAATTAATAATGAAGAAACTAACGATACTGTGCAGCTACCTCATCCCTGGTTCTGACTCATGACTCTGACTCTTAATGGGTTCAGAGCTCCCCATGCCATGTTAAACGTGTCACTAGCATCATACAAATTCCTTGCCCTTACAGTCCCTTCATCCACGTGCCTTAAAAATTATATGGTGCAAATAACGTGTGACCCTTTGTAGGGGTGCCTGTTTGTGCTGGAGAGATACAACCCATCCCATCCCAGAGCTGCAGGGATCTGCCATACGCAAAACGAAGGAGTTGCTCTCAGGAAGGCCACTCCTGATGCTGCAGGAGAAGGGCACCCTCCTGTCCTGGCCAGCAGAACAAAGCAGAGGGAAAGCTTTCGACAACCAGCAGCTCTCCTGCACCCTACCCCTGCTAAGGGGAGGGAAGAGCAGAAGCTGACACAAAACAGAGGAGAGAGGAAGGACAGAGATGGAAAATTTAATCTATCACCCATCTGCCTGCCCCTTCACCCCCTTTTAATACTCTCTGGAAGCCATATGAAATATTTAGTATTTCCTTTGAATGAGAAGAAACATGAGAGTTTGAAAACACCTGGGCACAGAAAACTTCCTGTGCAAGACATGGTTTGAAACCCCTGTGTGCAGGCAGGGTCCTGCTCTTCCCTGTTTTCCCCTTCCCTGTGCAAGGATGAGCTAAACCCAGGTTGGAGCAGGGACAGGAGCTATGCATCCTCCTCAGGAAGTCCAGCAAGAGCACAGCAGGAACAGCTACATCTTATCTTATCCTGGGCTGTATCCAGAGCAGCATCACCAGCGGGTTGAGGGAGGGGATTCTCTCTCTCTGCTCTGCTCTCGTGAGGCCCCACCTGGAATAATGCATCCAGCTCTGGGGCCCTCAACATCAGATGGTTATCGACTGGTTGGAGCAAGTCCAGAAGCCATGGAGATGCTCCAAGGGCTGGAGCACCTCTCCTATGGGGACAGGTTAAGAGAATTGGGCTTGTTCAGCCTGGAGAAGAGAAGGCTCTGGGGAGACCTTATTGCAGCCTTCCAGTGCCTGAAGGGGCTACAAGGAAGCTGGGGGGGACTTTTTACAAG
>NW_010246767.1:7034-48498 GCF_000690775.1 Eurypyga helias
GCAGGGGGGTTGGAACTAGATGGTCTTTAAGGTCTCTTCCAAACCAAACTATTCTGTGATTCTATGACCTTAATTGCTCAGAGACAAAACTGCAGCCCTGACCCAAGCCCTCCTCTGACCACTCATCATTTGCAGGCCCAGCAGCCAAGAGCACAGACTGCTGCAGTCTCCTTCGTGTCCCAAGAGGTACCGCTGCAGACCTAGGAGCCATCATCTCTAACACTTCAGAATGGTGCTTTCATAATGCGGAAAATGTATTTTACATGCCTGGAGTGTAGCCTGAGGGCATTTAGGAGGTGCAAAGCTTACTGGAATGCTGATGAAGGACTAGGAAACGTGGAGAGAACTGAAACTGGTACAAATTTGTTTCTATGGGCTACTGGAGATGGTGCCCAGCATGCACTTGTTTGCAAATAGCACCTGAAATTGTGGAAGTGAGTGCTAACTGACAGAGGGCAAAGTCACACCGGGGAGCACATGGAGCAGTTAAGTGCTGAGGGCCCTGACCTTATGCTGTGTGTTATTGTACACTGCAGACCTTGTCAGTGGAGCCATGATCCATGAATCAAAGCCATGGGAAAAAGGCAATTTGTCAGGGCAAGTGCTGTGTGGGTGACAGGCCAGGGTTGAGACTGGCAAGAGGCACCTGGAATTCTGAGGAAAGGCACTCTGAAGAGTGCAGATACAGAAACTGAGGGAGTATGGGGCAGTCTGCTGACAAGAAATTGAGGTAACGGGTTTGAGAGAGGCAATGGGGGAAGGAATTAAAATGCAGGTTGGGGGCTATGTAGGGAGGGGGTAGGACTGCTTTCTAGAAAATAAGGACTTCATGCAGGCTGTGTTGGTGTCTCATGCTTCTCCAGGAAGCTGAATGGGTTTCATGCTTTCAAATACGAATTTCGGCATCAGTGTCGCGGATGAGGGTTGGGAGGCACCGGCACAGGTTGCCCAGAGAAGCTGTGGATGCCCCATCCCTGGAAGTGTTCAAGGCCAGGCTGGATGAGGCTTGGAGCAACCTGGCCTAGTAGAAGGTGTCCCTGCCCATGGCAGGGGGGTTGGAACTGGATGGTCTTTAAGGTCCCTTCCAACCCAAACCATTCCGTGATTCTATGATTACTCTTGTGCCAGGAAGAAGGTGATGGTTTGTAAACTGCTGCAGTAATTAATGGCACAGCAAACATAGCTACCTTTTCTTTGAGAGGAGCAGCTCTGCTGCATAGACATAGCCTAGACCTGGAGATTCCCACCCTCCACACACAAACATTTTTCATATAAAATTATTTCCTGCTTTTATTCCTCAGGGGAATGAAACTAAGACCTTACGAAATGTCATGGAAAAGACATGAGGGCCCAGACTAGACAATGGATCGGTACGTTGCAAGCCTTCCTGAAGGAAGGAGTTAGGTCCAAGTCAGGCCAGGCTGATACACCAGGCCCTGATAGGAAAACTACCACCCTAGCACAGTGCAATGCCTTTGTGTCTCCATCAGTATTTTAACCTACTGGATGTTCTTGACAGTGAGAGTGTTCTTCATCAGAGATTAACAATCACACTTCTTTATTTGCAATATACTGAAAAAATTGTAGGCTGGGGGTCAGAACCACGCACAGTCACAGTCACTGGCTCTGACTGGTCTATGGCAACCTGTTCATGCCTCGTTTAAAGCTCAATTTCTGCATCTGCAGGAAGTGAGAATATAGATCAGTCAACCAGAAACTTAAACAAACATACCATGGTCTTCCCTATGAAGTAAATGCACCCCTACCCATCTCAATTTAATGTCAAACAATCAAAAGCCAGCTTCCTTTTGTGAACAGCGTAAAGAAATCTTTTGTGTAACACCTCTGAATCATAGAATCTTTAGGTTGGAAAAGATCTTTAAGATCATCAAGTCCAACCATTAAGCCAGCACTGCTAATACCACCACTAAACCCTGTTCCTAAGCACCTTGTCCACACATCTCTTACATACCCCCAGGGATGGTGACTCAACCACTTCCCTGGGCAGCCCATTCCAGTGCCTGACAGCCCTTTCTGTGAAGAAATTACTCCTAATATCCAACCTTTGCCTCCCCTGGTGAAGCTTGAGGCTGATTCCTCTTGTCCTGTCACTTGGGAAAAGAGACCAAACCCCCTCTCTGCACCCTCCTTTCAGGTAGCTGTAGGGAGCGATCAGGTCTCCCCTGAGCCTCCTCTTCTCCAGGCTGAACACCCCCAGCTCCCTCAGCCGCTCCTCACAGCACTTGTGCTCCAGACCCTCCCCCAACTCCATTCCCTTCTCTGGACACACTCCACCACCTCAATGAATTTCCTGAGGTGAGGGACACAAAACAGGATTTGCGGTGCGGCCTCACCAGTGCCCAGTACAGGGGGACAATCATTGCCCTGGTCTGAGATGCCAGACAGTCATTGCTGCAGCCTCAGGGCTGCAAAAAACCCCAAACCTGTCCCAAAACTGAGCTTGGAAAAAACCCCACACAGGAAATTTTACTCTGGAGCAAATCTCCAACAACCTTTGTGTCTAAGGGCAGTTTAGTCTTTAATTTTGTGGCTATGATGGTTATGGCAGTGTACTGAGAAAGTAGATGACCTGTATTCATGGAATGGGAAAGTAGCGTGGGTCTGTGCCCAAGTGGTGTATCTGACGTTCCCAGGAAGCAGGTGAGGAAAACTCACCTTGTACTGAGGACATATAAAACTGTTCATGACTGGCTATCTTCAAGGCCAGGCTGGATGAGGTTCGGAGCGACCTGGTCTAGTGGAAGGTGTCCCTGCCCATGGCAGGGGGGTTGGAACTAGATGACCTTTAAGGTCCCTTCCAACCCAAACCATCCTGCGATTCTATGATTTACATGCCCAAATTGTTTTCCTGTCCCTTAGATATTAATCTTACCAAATCAGTGCATTTAATATAGCAAAGATTCCTCACAAGTTAAAGACACAGAAGTCAGGCTCTAACATCCAGAGTTCTGTAAACAACTGTGCCAGTGAGTAGTTTCTGATAGCTCATAAGCAGAGTTCTATTTTTTAAGCATGTTTGTTGAATTAGAAGAATAGCCTCGCTGCGCTGAGGCTAAGAGTGTTAGGTGAGGTACAGCAGTACCTTTCACTGACACGGTCCTGAGAAACGTTTTGGTGGGATTTGTTTTTCAATGAAATTCTAAACATAGTAAATGCACAATGGAGAACTGCAACACTATTTTAAAACCGCCACTGCAGTTAACTAAAATTGATCTTTCTAACAAGTGCTAAAAATAGAACGAAGAGAGCACAAAATGACTTTTCCTATTGCTCCCTGCAGGCTCCTTAAATACGGGTGACTATGACCTTCACGCAAAGCTGTCCCAGAGTGTGGGACAATGAGGGATATTTCACATCCCACTGCTCTAGAACAGGAATTGATTTATTACCCAGCCAGCTAGGGAATTCGTTTACATGTTTCCATTTATAACACCACTGTACCAAAGGAAAAAAAAGGAGGCTTTTGCTTTTCTTTTATTCAGCAGTTTAGCAGCAAAGCATCAATTCTGGAAATAATAACATGCAATGTAGTGTGAAGTGTTACATCTGACAGCCCCTTTTCTGTGGGCTGTCTTGCTGAAGGGGAATAAAACACAGTCATCTCTGATGTTCTCCTGATATATTTTCCCCTTGTGAGAGATCCCATGTGAACAAGATATGAGATGATCCTGCAAACCTTGTGAATTACATCTCTTCCTGCACCCCACGCGCTTCAGCTCTGGGTTACTCTGGTGCAGCTACACAAAAGCCCCACTGATAGGACGTCTGCAGTTGGAAGCTAGTCTCAGAACAAGAAAACAGCACCTTCAGTACAGCTGGGGAGAAAAATATTCTCTCATCCCACAAGAATTTCAAAAATAAACCCTGATAAATTTTCATGAGCTCACCCCCACAATTGTTATTAGATATGAAGTGGTTTATTTCAATATGAAAATAATTTAGCAAGCTATTTTTTCTTATGGTTTACAAATGTAAATTAGTCTTTAATTTCTAATTGATACTGCTTAGACCTGAAACTGGAACCTTTTCCTTTTTGAAAATTTTAAGAGGATGCTCTAACAGCTTTGAAAGAAAACTATTTGTAAGGATGACTCAATTAAATGAAGAGTAATCCTCTCCTAAGAGAAGTTTTGGATTCATCAGATGTGCATCTTCTGAGGTAAAGGATTCCTTTGATAATCCCAGCTAGCTTCAATTCCTGGCATTAGCTGATGATGGGAAGAGAGAATAAAGCCTATCTGCATTACCCTCTGTTTTGATAGAGGCTACAGCTTACCCTATTCCTTCTGCACAGTTTTCAACAGCAAATGGGCAGTCCCAACAGAGCAATCCTGCCAAGATTGGGGAATGGTAGTTCTCTCTCGACAAACTTGTTAACGTGAGAGATTCTCCACCCTGGTGGAAATGCAGCAATGCCTAATCATTGCATAAGGTATTCTGCATCTCGGAAAGCAGGACCGAGCAGATGTGATTTAAAGCAAAAACTCCTCAAGGTCATGAACAAGCATTTGTCCAGGCCCCACGTAAACCATCAGTTGTCTCATCTAAGCACAAACCCAAGCACAGTAAATTGTATAAGCAAGCATTTATGTGTTACTCAATCAAATAGCAGTCAGGAGCTGCAGATAAGATATAAGTCTGTACGTGCATATGGTAAAATTCATCATGCATATGGTAAAATTCAGCAAAGAACCAGCTGACATGCATCAACTTCAATCCAAAGCTTTAAAGCAACTTACAGGCTTTACCCCAACTTCCTCTACAGTTACCCTCTACATTGCTGTTTCTCGCCTGCTTTTTCTGACACATTTTCATACAAGGACCACAAGCTTACCTGGTCCTAGCTTAGAAACTGCATAAAGGAGATCGTAGTTGATGACGGGTGTTGCATCATCTATCGGTTGCCACCCTACAGGTGGGGAGGCTGGAGGTGAGATGAGAAACTGTTTTGCAGGCTGTGGTGGTGCCAAATGAAGCTTGTCTCCATCTGTCTCAGAGGTCTGAATCTTTAAAGCATAACAAATACATTGTTTAGTATAGGATGGGTAAATGGAATGATTACTCAAATCATACCCTGCTAATACCAAATGCCACCCAGGCGAGGTGTCAGCATCAGCCGAGGTGTCAGCGTCAGCCGCAGCAGAGAAGGCCTGGAGATGAGTTTCATCTCAACCTTACAGATGGTTCCTCTACAGTAAATACACTGTGGGGGGCTGTTACATGAGCAAAGCTACAATGTGTGTGCTACTGTATATGTATGTTTGTGCCTACTATATATGTATATGCAAAGCTTTGCTGTTCACAGCTCCTAGCTCAGAAATTTTTGAGGCTGAAAAGTTATTATTTGAACTACCAGCCTAAACTGCTAAATAAAACCAGACTTTAGTCAAGAAACCAGTAATTCCTTCACTAAGGCCTTAGCAGTAACTTCAGAAAGGTTTCTGAAGATTTGATTGCTTTAGCTGAAGGGACAAAGAACCCATCACATTCCGTAGTCATTTGAACATGTTCTCATTTTATTTCCATCTTAAATTATCTAGTTTAATTCCTGCCTTTTTTTTTTTTTTGGATATATTAAAGAAGTCTCAACACAAATGGACACACCTGAGCAAGTTTACAACCAGCTTGGGCCCAGAAGCAAGAAACTGCATTTGCATGACAGCAAACCTGAGACAGTCCCCTGCTATACTACAGTTTGGGTCTCTCAGCTCCACGCTACCCAGAACTTCTAGTTCTGGAAGTGCTTATTGTCTGGCTCAGGTCCATACACACATACACTGCTCCAGGCACTGTGCTGCTTCCACATATTCATTCCCTGGACACAACTAATAAGCTCTTTTAGGACTGCATGTACTGGAGAGCATAGCGCAGATATCTATATGGCTTTGCAGGAAATCAGCTTAGATATGGAGACTAATCGCTGTTACGCACACTTTTTCTTGTGTTATCCCAAGTTTCCTATTAACCTTCTGATTGTGCAGTTAGAGTAAAATGATTCACATCTGCTTAATGCCAGGTTTTGAAACCTTTCAGAAAAAATTCAGAGCCAGACCTAGGAGATTAAGGCATATAAAATGGGATTGAGGTGGACTGTCAACACCTAAATCCAACTGTAAGATCTGAACTCATCTAACCCGTTAAGCATATTGTTCTTTTCACAATGTTTCCCATCTTCCTGAGGTTCAGCTTCTGCCTAGGCTCAAAACAGCTCCTGTTCCAACCAGGCTGCAGAGGCTCAAAATTTAACTGCCTCTTAGGTTTGACTGGTGTCTTCAAATGAGCCTGCCGTGAACCCAACACCTCTGAAGGACCAATCCGGCGGATCAAAGCACACTTACACTGCTTATAAGCACCAGTGAGTATCCCATAAGCCCCAGTGGTCACAGCAACTTGCTAAAATACATTCAGGAGAGGTGGCGGTTAGGTTCTCAACCTCCCTCCCCTTTCTACACTCTGGCTGGGGCCTAGTACTCAACCAGGCCGTGGGGCACCTGGGTTCTCTCAGAAGAATTCAAATCCCTACCTGACACTTCCAACAGATGGATATAATCCCTTGTGTCCCCGGGCTGGGGTTATTCTTCTCCCCTTACATACTCCCTTTTACGTGAACTCACTGATTTCCTTTTAGAAAAGGAAATGTATTCAGTAAAGGAAAATTAAAAAAAAAAGGCAGGAGGAAGCCTTGCCTACAGCTGAGGGTTGCAGTCAAGTAAGCAATCCAGTCCTACTTTTTTAATGAACTTACGATACTTTACTGCTTGTTTTATGATTAGTTTAGAGAGTTACCCACAGAAAATACCCAGTGTTGTAAACCAGCTCTAAGCCGTGTAACTTCTGTGTGTTGAATAAGCAACTTGGGTCCTTAGCGGTCTTTTAAATTTACGGCAGACCCACTGGGCAGGTACAGCTCAGGCAACATCAGGATGTCTGAGTAATCTTTCAGCAGAGAGATTTGGCATGGGAGAAACCTTTATTACTTCATTCAGTGTTACCGTGCAGTACTTCTATAAAAGCTACGCTCTACCATAGAAGTGGATACCAGATTTCATTACCTGTGCAAAATACAACTTTAACTTCTTCCCTCTGAACTGTGTTTCATGCAGCTCTATTCTGGCACGAGCAGCTGATTTGGGACTACTAAAATTTATCCGCACACGCCTGAAGCTTTTAAACAGCTGGAATGTCACACAGTCATCATAGGCACGGAACAAGCCTTCAAATTTTTCCTGCAAATGAAAAAGAAATAATGCTGAAGATTAACTCTGTGCTCTGTCACATCAGTCTATATCAAAGGATAATCTGAAACTTGACAACAACTGTTTAACCAGGTTTCAGCCTTTGGGGATGTGTGTCCACAGTCTAGTAATGGCTCTGTGAAAAGAAAGTAAGCAAAGTACCGGTCTGGAAGTGCTGAATGCTGCAAAATGTTTGGGGGAAGTCGTCTTCAAATTGAGAACCCAGCAGCTACTGAACTTCTCGTACACATTGAGCAAAACTGCGATAGTGACTTACGAAATGAAGCTGAAAAGGGCATATGACTGAGAAAAAGGGACAGCTGCGGTGTTGTCCGTACAAAAGCAGACATTATGCTGAACTACAATGGAGTCGGCAGACACTGTAACTGAGGGTTACATTCACATCAGCACTGCAGGGTCAGTTTGTATTTCATGTTATGTTTTTCTGGATGTTTTGGCATTTAAATACTTAGCAGAGATACACACTCATTCCTTGAGAGTTCCTGTAGCAGCAGGGAAAAAATTAGATAACTGATAACAGTGACTTGTCCCCAGGACAAATTTCAGCCCTTAAAATGTTTTGCTGTAAAACTCCATGTTCAAAAGGACATGACACAAATATGGATATTTTAACATTGTAAAAGAAAGTGTATCACATCTACGGACCTAGGGATTGTCAGAAATTCAAGGCATGTTAGAAGCCTTGGAGGACCAGACTCTTTCTGCAATTGCTCTGTCAAGTATGCACACACGGAGGACTAGTTAAACGTCATCAAATAAACCCAAAGTCCTTAAATCAATTCTGACACATTTGCACAGGTCTTTTCATTCACACAAGCATGGATTCACAAAATGTTGAGACTGAAAGAGAGCAGTTATCATTTAGCACAGCCTTTGTGTTTACTCAAGTTTTAGACTGACATCCAGTGAGTCTCACATGAAGTCCTAGCATTTTAACTGCAGCAACCAAGACTTGAAGTCGTAGAAGCTGAAGAACCAACCAGGGCAAAGCCCTTCTTTTCACAGAATCACAGAAACACAGGATGGTTCGGGTTGGAAGGGACCTTAAAGACCATCTAGTTCCAACCCCCCTGCCATGGGCAGGGACACCTTCCACTAGACCAGGTTGCTCCAAGCCTCGTCCAGCCTGGCCTTGAACACTTCCAGGGATGGGGCATCCACAGCTTCTCTGGGCAACCTGTCCCAGTGCCTCCCCACCCTCTCTTCGGAGTTCTTTATCCTAAAAAAAAAATGAGTGTTGATTTGCCACACCATTTCATACCCTGAGGGCTATTATGTCAGATGTTTGTATAATTACAACCACCTGATTTTTCCCTTGATACATCTGCAAGCAAGAAATTTTTTCTTTTTTTCTCATGCAGGAAAATAATTGTTAGAGTGGATAACTGGTAGAGGCTGCAAGAAGATGAAATAGAAAATGCAATTTACGTCATCTCATCAATGTTGTGACCTGCAAGCAAGACAAATAATCCAGAACTTGTTAGAAAAACGTATCCTGAAGCACAGTGAAGCTGCATCAGGGAGCACCAGGCACTGTCAGCACGATACATGTGTTGAGGAGTTAACTGGGAAAACAGCGCAGTTTCGTGGCAAGGAGTACAAAACGCTAATGCGCATGTGCCAAGCTGCCTTTCATTTACTGCCAACTCTGTGGTCTCCCTCCCCATCACTGATATTCCATTTCTGGCATCTTTTCAAAGGAACCTCCCTGTGGTCTATTAAGCTTTCATCATTTTCATTTCATTTCGCCTGACCCGACTCACCTCTCTTTCTCACCACAGGAGGTACTTTGGAGGAGGAAAAAAATAAAAGAGAGAGAGAGGAGAGAGCTCCGTGGTTTGGTGGAGGGTGAATAAAGGGACACAGTAATCCCACAAACAGCATGAAGTGGATAGGTTCGTACAGGCAGGTCTAGTCATACTGCCTAACGGTCAGACTGTCAACATTTCACACCTGAGTTATGTTTTTTAACTGCTTTGCTTATAATTTTGCAAAATCCCTTTTTCCTGAGCAGAAGTCTACATCCAGTGACATTTGTATAAAGGTCAGCCAAAAGCAGCCGACATCTCAGTCCTGTCCTGCTTGGAATTTTGATGCTGCAACCTTCACAATGACCAGGGGAAGAGGGCTGGGGGAAGGGAGAGAAAGGGACAGCCTATGTGTGAAGTAGGACTCGTGCAGCATTCAGAAACATGTAGTACTGTGTATAATCTAAATGAAAGATAATAGTGGCTAACTAATTAGAGCTTATGTCTTTATGTTACTCACATGACCTATTTCAGGCTTCAGTATTTTTAAAAAGCACCTTGAAGTAGACAAACTTAAGAACACATATATGAATGATATCATAGTATTTGTATTTATATTTATATATATATATGGGACAATCGAGGTATTACAACAGAAGTCACATAAGCTAAAAATAAGCAGCAAGGTGAATTATTTCCTAGTCCCCTGCAGCAGTTCTCCATTTTCTCACAAGTCAACAATGAAATCATTCATCATATTAAAAAATATTTTAAAAAGTACTTCCCCAACCAGGCAGAAACCATGCATGGACTTCTCTGGACATTAGGAAGTATCTGTTACGACAATTTATTGGGAAACAGATCCCCCTTGCATGGACACAGCAGTATTTTCAGGCATTGGCCAGTCCTTTGTGCCTGCCCTCCCTGAGCACAGCATTTATGACAATGTGGAACCTCGGTTAGGGGCGTAACGCGGAAGAATGGAGGATGAGGTTTCAAACGTGGGTCCAAGAAGAGTGAGCGCAAGGAACATCCTGGGCACATTTCCGGACAATACTGAGATGCACTCTCATCAGGCCCCACCAGGCACAGATGGGAGTATCTCTAAATACAGCTGATTAAGTATTAGACACCAAATGCAATACAGGGAGAACATTAAAGTGCTACGGACTTTATTCTGCTTACTTTTCAATTTGATAGCGGTGCAGCTTTAGAGATCCAGCTCTGATTAAGAATCCAAAAAATGCCAGGGGGGAGGAGGGAAATCGAGCCCTCTATTTGTTATTAATACAGGGCAGTCTGTCCACAGTGAAGACCCGTCTACTGCACCAACTGAAACTGCGTCGCCCATTAAAAGAGACTCGGACATCTGAATTTTTCTACATTTTCAGCTGATAATAATAATGACCTCAGCAGAGATCATTAATCATCAACTGCAGTTAATGGCGCTCAGCTGCATCTTGAGCCATCCCAATTCCTCCCAGCTTGATATTAATTCCCAGGAAATGCCTTATGCCTTAATTGCTAGTGCCTGTGACTTCTAGTATCTGCTGAATGTACTTATCTGGATGAAAGTCTCTCAGAGTCCTTCCTATCTATAAGAAGATGTATCATATACATTTTAAAGACCTAAGCAAATTCTCTCCCTTTCAAGTTTTGTGGGTAAATTATTCAAGACTCATAATCCCCTCAATTCAGGACTTGTAAAGCCCTTTTAGGATTCAGTATTTTTAAGATGCTTTTAGAAAATAAGTCTTTTAACTTTAAGAATACTTTGAAAACTCCTGAATAAAGGAACATCCGAGGTTAAGCAGCAGTATTGCCACTCTTCAAATGTCAAAATGCAGAAAGTCATGAGCGATGCATTTATTTCTGGGATTTGGGCATGTCTTCATCCACCCCAGGAATGTCTCTGGGAGACCCAGGTAATGCCCAGGCAGTGTGAGTCCCCTCCATTTGAGCAATCCTTCCGAAGCTCTCACTTCTCCCTCGTGGGCTCCGTGCACTCTCTTCATCTCGCCACTCCTGTGCCCAGCACTGGGCACCTTTCCCTAGTTCTTTCCTGTCACCTTACATATCCTCACATCACCTCCTATCACCCACTATTCACCACTTCCTCTAGAGTTCTTTTATTTTTTTAATTAACAAAATTAGCAAAAAGTAGGAAGGCACTAATTAAGGCCTCTGATTGCTCAAGCTTGATTGTTAGCATTTACAACAGCCAATGCAGAGGACAAGCAGAGTACTGTCCAAGGAAGAAATGAGCACTGGAGTAACAGAGATGAGCTGAAAGACTCAGAGTACAAGGGCAAAGCCCTGCACTCCTGGACTGAAAACTAACTCTGCTGCTCATGGGAGCTCACCAGGGAATGGAGATCCTGTAAGGCACATGATAAAAGTGATCAGTGAAATGCAGCCATAAAAAGGCAAAGAAAATACTGGATATATCTGGAAAAGTATTTCAAGTAAAGAAAGCATTAACGTTATATAGATGACTCTTGCACCTCATTAAAAATGCAGGTTTTGTTGCCTTTTTCCCAGATTGATTAAGCCAAATGGGAATGGAATCACAGAATGGTTTACATTGGAAGCGACCTTAAACACCATCTAGTTCCAACCCCCCTGCCATGGGCAGGGACACTTTCCACTAGACCAGGTTGCTCCACGCCTCATCCAGCCTGGCCTTGAACACTTCCAGGGATGGGGCATCCACAGCTTCTCTGGGCCACCTGTGCCAGTGCTTCACAACCCTCTCCAGAAAGAATTTCTTTCTGATATCTAATCTAAACCTCCCCACTTTCAATTTAAACCCGTTACCCCTTGTCCTGTCACTACAGGCCCTTGTAAAAAGTCCCCCCCAGCTTCCTTGTAGCCCCCTTCAGGTACTGGAGTAGACTCAGATAAAGGCTACAGGGAATGAACAATTTACTGAAGAAGAAATGAAAATGTTTGTCTTATTTAGCAAAACAAAGCAAAGCCTGAGAGGACACGGGACGGTCACCAGCAGTTTCCCAGAACTGTATAAAGACAAAGCATACTGTACGGAGTGAAGACTGGAAGACTACGGTTGGCATAAACCAAGTGGAAACAACTGGCACAAATAGGTTTAGGCCAGAAGTTAAAGAAGGTTTCAAACGTCAGTCATAATCCAGACACAACCTTCCAGTTACAGAAGCAGTGGCAAAAGACCTTTTTTTAAGATTGAATTGGGTTGGTTCACGCCAGGGACTATGACAAAGTATGGAAGCAACAACACTGCAAAACATGACGGCCTGAATTAGCAAGTGAATTGGGTTCCGACACAGCAAGTTCCTTCCAGTTCTGTGTCCCTGTGATTTATTTCCAAACATTTCTCTCATGAATAGCTCCACTGGTATTGTGTTCATTCAGGACAAAAGCCAAAGCCTAATTCAAATCAATGGAAGTCTTTCCACAGACATCAGTGAGCTTTGGATTACAGCCCTAGAACTCAGAACACAAATTAACATTTTATTATTCAGTGGGTTTACGCTCATTATCACCCTTGTTACGCATTTGATTTAGGAGATGGCTGTGATTTGAAACTGCAGTCTAATCCTTTTTCCTAGAGTTCTGTAAGCAAATAAAGAAAGCATTTTTCCCATTTCAATTTTTTCCTGTTTGTTTATATAAGGGAATCCAAGTAACACTGTATACAACAGGGAAATGGAGACTTCATTTACCATTATGAAATATGTTTTTTCTTGAAATGAATTCTGTGCCTGATATAAATTTCCCTGTAAGAAATAACCTTAAGTTTCAGAGTCCAGTGTTTTCTGTTGCCACACAGCCACACTGGTTGCAATCTCTTCTGCAGCACAAGAGGAAAGATGGAATTGGATAGAACATAAAGAGGCTGTTCCGTGAAGAGTCTAGTAACAAAAACATTCTACCAACAGATTAATTCCCAGTTTACAGCAATGAGGATGGGTGTGCTGGTTAATTCTAGAGGGATAAATGAGTCACTAAAGTGCCACATTTACCAAAAAAAAAAAAAAAAAAAAAGCATGACCATAGAAAGTATTAGCTGGAAATTATTTTGGGATTGGGATATGACAGTGCCACATGAAGGGTATTGTAACGACCTAGTCTGGATATTGCATGTGGCTTTTCTCATCCAGGATTAAGGAAGACAGAGGCAAGTTGGAAGAGCAACAGAAGAGGACTGTAAGGATCATCAGAGAAGTGGTCAGCCTCCCACAGGAGGTAAAAGTAGATGATCTCGCCTTGGGAAACAGAACAAGGTACAGTGTTTCCTGCTAAATCTGAGTATAAGGAAATCAGTAAATGTGTGAAAGGCAAGGGATTATCCTAATTAAAATAACCATCAGTGTTGATATGAAACAAAGAGAAGAGAAGGCTCCAGAGAGACCTCACTGCAGCCTTCCAGTACCTGAAGGGGCTACAAGGAACTGGGGGGGACTTTTTAAAGACGCATGTAGTGACAGGACAAGGGGCAATGGGTTTAAATTGAAAGTGGGGAGGTTTAGATTAGATATCAGGAAGAAGTTCTTCACGGAGAGGGAGGTGAGGCACTGGGACAGGTTGCCCAGAGAAGCTGTGGATGCCCCATCCCTGGCAGGGTTCAAGGCCAGGCTGGATGAGGCTTGGAGCAACCTGGTCTAGTGGAAGGTGTCCCTGCCCATGGCAGGGGGGTTGGAACTAGATGGTCTTTAAGGTCCCTTCCAACCCAAACCATTCTATGATTCTATGTTGTAAAAGCTGACAGTTGCATCCAGGGTTTTGTCTGCATTGTGTGCCAAAATTATTCTGGCACCAGAAACATTTTATATAAAGATTAATGCTTACAGATTCAGCATTCTTTCTTACAGAAAGAGACATGGCACAACATGGTACAGACATTTATCATTTGCCAACTTACAAAAAACTGTGATGACAAGAATAGGTAGGAAACTGGAAAAAACTTGATACTTCCACCTCACACCGGGACTGAGGCAGTAACAACCACCCCTCACTACCAGTCCTCCGGTACATGGACAGTCCACCAAGGCATGATAGCACTGCAATACTTCCGCAAACCTCCTGGTGCACAAAACAACAGACTTTCCTCTTGAAAAATCAGCTGAACGAAATAGATTTATGTTCAGCTTCCAACTCATCAGCACAACAAAAGGTACAGAGATAATATCTGCCCCAAAGCTTAATGGAAACAGCATTCGCATTTCAGAAGAGGCTGACAAATGTCAGGGGCACGGAATTTTGCTGCGTTGCCTTTTCTGTTTTTAACCAGCTCACATCCCTGTTTACCTCAATGTGACGCACATTCCTCCTGCTTAGCTCCACTGATCTGGAAACCAAAGGCTCCTTCAAGATGAAATAAATTGTTCCTGTGGCAATGCCAAGGGGGTGATTTAATATAGTTTGGAGACTTCTCAATTCAATTTCACACCCAACAACTGAGCTAAAAGAAAAATCCGCACTTTACATTTCTTCTTTATACGAGCACTGCTATTTCACTCTATCTCCAGCAACAGCTTTTCTGAGCACTCCATATTTGAAGTACTCCAGTTCCAGATGCCATATGAGCTCCCTGAAACGCTGGAAGCACCCTTTCAAACCGATTGGCCAAGTGTACATTGTATGACTAGATCTATTAGTTTTGTCCCTGGTGCTAGGGAGTGTTCTGCAGGGACATCATTCTTTGTTCTCAGAGAAGCTACTTTTGATTCCTGTGCTGGCTACCACTTTGTGCAACATCACTCAATACCTTCTTTTTTTTCTCTTTTGCATCCTATTTGGCAGCAGAAAAAAAGAAAAAAAGCAAGAACAGCTTTGTGGAGGATGTAATGCAATTTCTGTTTTCCAAAACAGCAGCCTTACATTTTGACTTGAGAATGATAGCAATACTAAGAATAACAAAGACATGAAGAAAAGATTCAGACTATCCAGAATAAAAGGCTTTTTGTTTGTTCTATTTTAAGATTTCAAACAATAACTGAGTAGATAACGTGTGTACAGAACTCCAAGGAGCTTGTCTGCATTGGATTTAAGAATGTACATAGTACAATACCCGCTATCAATTTTGTCTTGTTGCTGCAAGCCCAACAATTAATTGGTAGCACAAGGAACAAATTAATGTGTATATATTTAGCCTTTTTCAATAATTTTTAAAGTTCCTATTATCTTAATTTAGCAAACAAAACTAAGGAAGAAAAATAACCTTAATTAGTTTTTACCAATAGCTTCTGAGTTTATACCAGTAAGGATGTTCCAATAGGAGCAGGTCTCTACAGCAAAACAGTTGGTGCTGAGGACTTTCTGACTGGGTGCCATGGACTGAATGCCCATTAGCAGTTGGAGCACATTAGGCAGAGTGCATCTTCTGTATTAATTTCATCTGAAAGGTATCCAGTTCATGAACTGCTGTGTGATGTGAATGGAAAGCACAGTTAATGAAGATCAAGAGGAACGTTGCCTCATGAGAATCCCCAGCTCCGACTAAAAATACTGATGTAGATGGCAAACCAGTCTCTCTCATAGGAACAGTTAGCTGGCACACCTGGAAGAGCCAAAAAAACCAAAAAAGGTGCTAGGGACAAGAACAAATAAGGGACTGTTAGTCAAACTTGTGCAGAAAACTAGGGCTAAAGTTACACATTATGAGAAGCTGCGTGTAAAATATTCATACTAACTGTATTAACGTAGGGACTGTAAGAAAAGCCACATAAATATCCATCTTCTTACTACACCATTTTTCATTGATCTTTGACAACTTCAGTTGCATCTCGTCAGCCCTTCTGAGGTATACCACCCCCCTCTTATGTGTGGTGGCACTAAGGCAAGGACCCTCACTTAAGGTCACAGTCCCCACTGTCAGGCAACCGTGGGAGTAGAGCCAGTGTTGCTGTAACTCACTCAGGAGCATCTTACTTCTACAAGCATACAAAATCCCAGTCAGAGCATCTAGAAAGCCATGTCTCTTAAAAATCTGTTAGCGAGCCTGTGGAAGTGTCAGGGGACACTCCTGATGCTGTTGGTGACGGAGAATCAGGACCTCACTGAACAGAATGCTGAATGCAAGAATGAAATGTAATAGAAGAATGCTGAGAGCTGAGAAACTTTGTTGTATTTATACTCTCGGAGCTGTAATGTTGTAAAACAACCATAAAATACATGCTAGGCATTCCCTGTCTCTCTCAATCCAGTTAAACTAGAAAAATAAACAAGAAAAAGCCATGGGACAGTTTAAACAAATAAAATGCTTGCCTTGCCCATTCCTGATTTACTGTTTTGCCTACAGTGCTCAACATTTATAGCAGTTCAGCTGTTTCTCATCATGGTCATGGAGAATGCTTTTTCCTTCCCTCTCCCACAACAACTACAAACTGCCCTAACATGACGAAAAATATAGTTTTGACTTGTCTGGATCTAGAAAGGACCCTGACATTTTTAAATGTGACTATCAAAAAAAAAAAAATCAAGAAAAAGAGTGGAAGAAAATCTAATCTCATGCTGCTCCATAAATATTGTTTTACTGTCAAAAAAAGTACTAGGGAAAACTATTGACCCACCAATACACATCCTCAGAAGTTTAGTAAAAAAAAATCTCTGCTAAAATGCAGCTTCAAATACAAAAGAAAACAGTTTACCCAGAGAGAAAAATTTAAAAGTCAGTTTTCACTCAAGGCGTGAGTCTTCTGTTGTACCTCTGCACTAAAGCATAACCCAAAGAGCCTCTTCCTGTCCTCCCCTGCCTTCCTCCCCCCACTGCAGCCCACATCAGTGGGCAGAACCTACAGTACTGTGACCACCGTCTAACGCTCTGGTTGCGCTATTTGACTACCTCTCATTCTTGCCAGTCTGTCTCCACCATCTGTCATTCGCCGTCTTCCACCCCATTTGCAAATGACTCAAGCAGCTCTGTTTTCCTTATACATTCGAACAGCCCCCAAGAAGCTGCAGCCTCTAAGGCTGGAGTCTTTTTTACAACAAAGATACGTCAAGGACACTAACACGCCACCTCCAGCTGAGCGAATTAATGGGGTCTGTAACAAACCTACATCATCTACATGTTTCAAGCCTAAAGGTGTACAAAAAAAGTTCAATCAAAGTACTTTCAATCAGAAATAAACAGGTAAGAAAGCAGTAAATGCTTTCTGGTTAATACAGCAAACCCCTTCACATCTCACTAAACAGCAGAGATCAATTCCAGTTCCTAATTTCACTTTAAAATAGAGAAGTGGCCTAACTGGGAAAAAATGGACAATGGAAGAGGTGAAATAAACAACCATAAAGCATAGTTCAGAAACTATGACATCTCTTTTAAATTCAGTGATCCAGAAAAATACATTGAGCTGCTGCAATCTCCTCAGCAAAGTTATTTCCAGGGAAGACATTTATGATTCCCAGAAGTCTCCTTCTGTAGCTTGCTGTGAAAATCCATCACCAATTCTTCATGTGTATTTTCTTTTTAACCTATTTTGTTCTTTCTAGTCATTCCTTCACTACATGTTTATAAAAAAACATTTCAGCTTGATGCATTCATTTGAAAAGCAAAAGATCTTTTTTGATTATTGTATAGAATATATAGGCTTTCCTCACAACAGGAATTGTGCTACGGAAAATGGAAAGACACGAGTGCGTGTGTGTCTATAATATAAATATATTGTATATATAGCTATATATATTTTTTAAAAACAGGGTAACTACAGGTAACAGTCTGTTCCTCCTAACTTCATAAGCAGAGGTGGTACACTCTTCCCTCCGTGCTTTTTTTGTACTGTCACTGTAACACCTGGTTCAGCGTTGTCCTACAAAAAACTGAAGATGCTTTCCAGTTTGAATAAACTTCAGGGAAAAAAAAAAAAGTGCTTAAAATATCTGTACACTTTGAGAGGCTGGTTTTTTTTCCCAGGAGAGGTCACTCTTCCCTCTGTGCTTTTTTTGTACTGTCACTGTAACACCTGGTTCAGCGTTGTCCTACAAAAAACTGAAGATGCTTTCCAGTTTGAATAAACTTCAGGGAAAAAAAAAAAAAAGTGCTTAAAATATCTGTACACTTTGAGAGGCTGTTTTTTTCTCCCAGGAGAGGTCAGAGTCTTTAGAGGACTCCAGGATCCCACGCTGCACAGATGCTGAACTATCAAAGAAATGCCACGCAGCGGTCTACCTGCCTAATTAAAAAAAAAAAAAAAAATCAACAGCACATTTGAATTTCCGATATATGCCACAATGCTTAACTAGCCTCTAGGACTCTATAGTGTTATAGTACCTAATGAAATAAAGAGTTGAGCAGATTTTGGAAAATTTGGCTTGTGTAGGCCAGAAGAGAGGTTTTGGGTGGACCTGGTAAACAGCTTCCCAGCACCCAAGAAGGATTTACAGAGGTGACAGACCTGGGCTCTGTGTCAGGTATGTAAGGGCAGAAAAAGCAGCACTGGTTTCCATCTGCCCCAACAGCCACTCGTACTGCCCGCTACCAGACAGGATACGGATGAAGGAATTTCAGTCTTACAGTGATATAATTGTTTTATTAGGCAGATGGAAGAAACCCCAGGGTGAAAAAGCAAATATTCCTGACCAAACTGCTCCCATGTCGTTTTTCAACCAACTGGATAATTTCCAGTTGGCACAGATTTTGTTTAGAAATAAGAATTGGAAAGTAGACTAATCCTATCTTACAGCTAAAACCAGCATTGCTCTTCATCAAAACCATTTTCATTTCCTGATGTGAAAAATATATCAGGAACAGCACGATATTAAAATGATACTGGACTGGCATTATGAAACCGAAGCCGCTCTTTGCAGACTCTTGTATCCAGAGCAATCAGTACGAAGGCAACGAGCCCAGTGACTGGCAAGCAGCGGTAACCAAATGCAGATTTGATTTATAAAAAACTTGTTCATAAAAAGAGTAAGTAGGACATACAAAAATGATTAGTATCCCGCCGAGTCCAGTTCCTTGCCCTGTGGCACTGTTTCACACGGTCTCTGTGTCCAGGGAAGGTACATGCCTTGCGAGTGCCATTTGGTAAGTCCATAATGAGTGTATCTGTGGGGTGGGAGAAAAACGCGTAGACTCGGGGAGTCTGGCAGTGAGGTCAATGAGATTCTCAAAGCACTAAAGTTTGGAAATAGAAAGTTTGGAAATAGACTCTTTCTAAGGGGCATTTAAATCAGAAACACAGCAGATCTAGACTTGCTACGTATAAATCTCCAATTTGATGGAAAACATTTAGGGGAGAATAAATCAAAAGAGGTTGAAAGTTAGGGTACCTTCCTGTAGATAAGTGGCCGCAAAATAGAGTAGTTGAATACATACCAATCTGCAGCTATTACCCACCTCATACTTTATTTTTCATAGACATCTACACTCTCATTAATTATCATTTTACCACACCTATACCAATTACTTATTCCTAAAGTAAATTCTCCTTATCCAAGGCATTTCAAATCTTTTCTCCAAGTCCATCTGCTCTGCTTCTGTTTCACTATAAAATTGTATCAACTATAAAACTATATAAAATAGTTAAAGCTTAAGCAAAAATTTTAGCAAAACACCAAGCCAATGACATTCAAAAATATTGCGTATTGTTTTCTAGGATGCAGTAGACACTGAGTAATCTCCTGTTTCGGGACTGCTACTGTAAGCCAAGCAAACATTTTTATTCAGCAATACTTAGTGACACTGAGCTCTTTCCCCTACCCCAGGAAATATCACTATTTGGGGAGTTAATATGGTGGGCAGGTAGCTTAGATCACTACAGTTTTTCAGCAGTTTCAGTCTAGTTCCCTGCTGCAAAAAGCAAGAAACAGATATCCAAATGTCTTTCCTCTTTATTCATTTATTTTTTAAAAAAATCACAGAAAAATGCATTAACTTCCCAAACCTCTAAAACTTTAAGTATGCCAATCATTTCCTTCTGTCTAACATAAGCAGCATACTTATTACTGTTATGGCCCAGCATTTGGCTTTGCTCCCAGCTGTCGTGATTAATAAGGATTTTTTGTAGTTCAGTGATTCTCAGATTATGGTTCAAGGACTCACAGTAGCCTGCAGAAAGCCGGCTGGTTGCAAAGTCCTGGAATTTCTCTAAAATCATCATCTGTTTCTAAAGATAAAGGCACTACCTGTCACACTTCGGTAGTTGTCTTCTTAGGATCTGTAAACAATGATAGCAGCACAAAGTCTCATTTTCAGACAAAAAACGTGCATCTGAAAAGTCTGACCAGCCTGAAGAGCTGAATGGCACACCTGCAATAGCAAGCTTACTCAAACTGACCAATGGCCACATTATCACAGAACCCAAAATGATAAACTACCATTCAACAGAAGGAATGAGCTCAAGAACAGCACAACAACATCCACAACTCGAGAGCTTTCACTCCGCTTCACAAGAGTCACAAAGTACCTGCCTCTTGCCAAGCACAGTCCAAGCACCAAGTTGGATGGACTAGGCTTTTATTCCACAAACCCAGACTCTGTAACAACTTGAAGAAGTGGAATAAGACCCGCACACCAGCTGTAACAGAAGAGCGTAAGCACTGTACGACACCACCAGAAGGGCTGACATGCTGACATGACGTGCTGACATGGCTTTGCTAAGCTTCTAACGTTCTGGCAGCTTTGCCATGTTCTCTCCAGTTGTCTGCATTTCCTTCAGAGCACGCTGAAAACTAGCCATGGTAGCCCAGTGTCAATGCACCAAAGAGAGAGAACAAGTGATTGTGTGCTGTCTTCTGTACGTCTAGGAATTACATGCAGGGAATTGCATCCTGGGCTGCATCAAGAGAAGTGTGGCCAGCAGGTCAAGGGAGGAGATTCTTCCTCTCTACTCTGCTTTTCTGAGACCCCATGTGAAGTACTGCATCCAGCTGTGGAACCCACAACATCAGAAGGATATAGATGGGTTGGAATGAGTCCAGAGGAGGCCACGAAGATGCTCAGAGGGCTGGAGCCCCTCTGCTATGGGGACAGGCTGAGAGAGTTCGGCTTGTTCAGCCTGGAGAAGAGAAGGCTCCGGGGAGACCTTATTGCAGCCTTCCAGTGCCTGAAGGGGCTACAAGGAAGCTGGGAGGGGCTTTTTACAAGGGCCTGTAGTGACAGGACAAGGAGTAATGGGTTTAAATTGAAAGTGGGGAGGTTTAGACTGGATATCAGGAAGAAGTTCTTCCCAGAGAGGGTGGCAAGGCACTGGAACAGGTGGCCCAGAGAAGCTGTGGATGCCCCATCCCTGGAAGTGTTCAAGGCCAGACTGGATGAGGCTTTGAGCAACCTGGTCTAGTGGAAGGTGTCCCTGCCCATGGCAGGGGGGTTGGAACTAGATGGTCTTTAAGGTCCCTTCCAACCCAAACCATTCTGTGATTCTGTATTTGTTTTGATTACAACAATATGATACTGCTGACTATTACTCATTGCAATTCACTGGAACTCAAGAAATTTGCATCACACGACTGGTTAGAAAAATGGATTTCTTTATACAGCTGTAATTATGATTTCCTTTGAAGTGTACTCCTTTGTACTGTTCTTCACTAAGTATCATCATCCTGTTGCTAAACTTAAGGTTGTTCAGAAATCTGACACCCCCCCCACCAGACAGTGTCATCCACACATTTTTAAAGGCTTTTCTCTGTTGACTTGTGTTGTTAATGTCAGCCTGGTTGCAGGCAGAAGCATGTGAGCTTCTTTACTTAAATTCCTTCACACTCTGAGAATGAACACTGCTGTTTTAGACATGTTTTAAACAACTATGCACCCACCTCATGGAAATTATATTTAGACTGTAGACTAGTTATGAAAAAGACTTGTTGAACAGTGTGAAAGCTTTAGTCAAAATACCCACCTTCCACATCTCCTTTATCCCACTTATCCTGTTGCCCTGTCAAACATGGAACGGCATATTGATTTGACATGATTTGCTGTAGGCATCCCAGGCCTAATTAATTCCAAAGTACTTCCAAACTTATTTCCCTGAATTCAAGTTAGATAAAATTAGCTGTAATTATCCAGGCCTTTCTCCCACTCCTCCTTTTAAACACAAATGTGTTTCTCCCCAACCCCTATCCTCAGCAGTCTCCCTCTAACCTCTGAACTTTCAAAGTCAGTTTCAAATAGTGGAAATAATCTTTCCACTATATCCTGATACATTCTTTGGTATATTTTATCAGGTCCTATACACCTGAGTAACTTTCCCTTACCTCTGTAGTTTTAGGAGGTTTTCTCTGCTCTAACCACCACTAGGGTTGTTTATTTGTTTGTTTCTATTAATTTAGCTGATTCTCTTCCAGGCTCTTTACACACACTAACACACACAAAAATCAGTCATACCTTACCCCGCCCTGTGCTGTTCATTATGTGCTCTCTTCTTTCTGTTAATGGATATGCAGGTTGTTTTCCTTTTACTTTTTATGCATCTCAGGAATTTTCTTGTTCTTCTTTAAATTCTCTGCTAATTGAAATTCAATTTGTGATTTTGCACACTTGGTTTTCTCTTTATATATAAATCCTTAAACTGCTGCAAAGCAAATGGAGTATCTGATTGAGCCATAACAGTCTCCTAATGTACGTCCCATCTGCCCTTTGCATCAGGACAGATAATCTCCATTATGCATTCAAAAGTGCCTCCTTAACTGCTAATTCTCATGCACTTCTGGATCTCTCAGATAATCTTCTTAGGAGACACTATTTACCAGCTCCATAAGGTTGCTGAAAATGACTTTTCAAAAAAAAAAAATGTTCCTTGTTCATGTGATTTCAGACTTTATTTCAAAAGCTTTCTTCCAAATACGTTTTCATCAAAAGCACCTGCCATTATTAATTTTTTATTTGCTAGGATCAAAACCTGAAATCAAACAAAAATTACCTATCTCCCTTTGCTGAGAGAAATATGACCAGAACATTCTCATAATTTGATATATCATGTCTTACTGTACCACTTACTGTTTGGATACTTTCAACAATTTGGAAAATATTGTTACTTGTTTCTAACACCATTTATGACACTGACAAGGGAAAGCACACAATTCCTTCTTACATTCCAGAAGGATGAAGCAGAAAGGAAAACAGAGAAGGCAGGAATAAGATACATGAAAAGAGAATATATATTTATATTGGCTTTGGATTTACAAAAACATATTCCGTCCCCTGCATGCATATGTCTATGCTCAGTCTAGCCACACTCAACCACTCAATTTCTTGTGTGACATTAAACACCAAGAAGTGGTGAGGTGAGAGTTGAAGGGAAGGAGGGGGCAGCAGCCCAGAGTAAGAGTTCACACAGGGAACAGAATGGCAGAACGGAAGCCTGTGGAAGGTGCATTCAGGGAAGATGATTAACCTAATTTACCTAAGGTTTCAATGACACCAACACCTGCTTGATAAAAGCTTTGCCACAAAGTCCTCCTTCTTTTGTCCATCACGTGCTTTCATCTGACATCTTGTGTCAGCTTCTGCTCTCAAAAGTCCCAAAATCATTCCACTATTCTGGGAGAAGTCAAAGGCATCTGTTCTCACCTTGGTCTTCCATTGATGAGCCTTTTTTCTGCCACTTCTTGGTCTTGGTCCACAAAGACTGGAGAAACAACACAAACAAATAAAAGTCCTATCACCACATAGACTTCCCTCCTCTGAAACCCAGTGCTTCCCTTCCTCATTTCAGCCACCTTTTTGAATAACCAACTGCTTTCCTCCTCCTTCAAGTTAAAACCACAGCTCAGTGGACTTCTACTTACGACCTGCTCCTTAAAGATACTTGCTTTTCTTAAATAAATATTCCTGTCTGAGGGAGAAAGGACATTCCTGATGGTGGGTTGCTCTTCGTTTTGGTTTTATCAGCACTAGCAAATGAAATAATAATCCACTCCCAAAAAAGCCCACCTTCCCACCCACTCCCCCCCAAAAAAAAGAAAATGAAGGACCCATACCAAACCAACAGCTACAGAGAAATGGTGGTTAAAACAAATTTCCCAGTGCAGTTCTAATTATTTAGACAATGAAAAAGTTTGTATTCTTATTGGCTTAGTTATTGTTTTTCTCTGAGAAACATGAAAGAGTAACCAAAAGTGAATGACTTTGTCACCAGGCAAGAGAATTGGCAGCAAAGGATGATGAAACTTGAGGTTGGTAAACTTAGAGTAAGACTGATACAGCAAATGAAACAATCTTAGAATCACAGAATGGTTTGGGTGGGAAAGGACCTTAAAGATCATCTAGTTCCAACCCCCCTGCCATGGGCAGGGACACCTTCCACTAGACCAGGTTGCTCCAAGCCTCATCCAGCCTGGCCTTGAAGACATCCAGGTACAGGGAATCCACTGGCTGGATTCATAATCTTCATCTTATCTCCTCCATAAATGGAATTTCATTTCTTGAGAGGATTAGCAGTTCTTTCACCATAATTTGTTCATCTGCCACCACATCTGACCCATATGAATAAAAGGACAAATGGGATTTCTGCAAGGTTTCCACGTTCTGGCCACGACATGGGTATAACACGGCAGAACTCACACTGCCTCCACCTTTTATGGCCAACATATAAAGGTTACTCACTGCAGTATATGAAGCGGACAGATACTTCCACAAGTGACAAATGGAGCTGAAGAAATTACAGTGTACAGCTGCCTGCTGATACTGCTCAGAGCACAAGAAGTTCGTTGTGTTTCTCAGCTCAGTGACTCAGATAGGACTATCTGGTGCTGCAAAACTGAAGCCTTTTCCATGCTGCAGTACATTTCTCCTGCTAAATAGGAAGTCATCCCAAAGATAAAGCCCATCTCTCCATCCAGATGCTGCCAGAATCTCAGGCAGATTCTGAAATTTGAGCTCATTCCAAAAAAAACCCAAAACCAAACAAACAAAAAACCAACACCACCAAACAACAGCTAGTGACTAAGCTCCTTGCTCTCTGGGAAGCATCTAGAGCTCAAACTGCATTTGAGATTGAACACCTACAGAACCCGATTATTAAAAACAAGGATTATTAATTACACCAGATCTGATATATTGCAACCCAGCTTCCTAAGCAGAAAACTTATTTCCTGGTTCCTTAGTTCTCCATCTGCAAATGAAAACACTTGGAGCTTTTTATCCATAACACCACTTGGAAGATTTTCAGTAACTCCAGGAGTGCAGAAGAGAGACAGGCACTGCCACAGAGATGGGAGCAGCAGCCCACAGCTGCTGCAGCACCCTGCTCCGGCCAGACCCATCTACCTGGTTCCTTGTTGCGCAGTTGGCTGGTGGACATCCTGCAAGGACAGCGGGGCTGTTCACTCCATCAGAGCTTCTCCTGCTTCAACACCAACAGAAGTTCTAAATGGGGGCAGTTAAAGGCATCACAAGAACACTGAGGTTGTGAGAAGGTGACCTGTGCTGTCAGGAATTAACATGAACAAAGCAGAAATCAACCTGAATTCTAGATGGAAAGCACAGGCTGGAGCCGAACTTGATGGCTGCATGAGCATTTGAGAAGTATTGTCAATGAGAGAAAAGAAAAAAAAAAAAAGGGATATATTTACTATTTGACCAAAAAAAATATATAATAACCTATGCTGCAGTCAGTGCAGAGGACAGCTAAGTGGTCACGCCTCAAGCTAGCAGCAATTGAAGCTGATCTATATAATCTATATCAAACAAAAGAATCAAGACTCAACACAAGAAAGTCAATAAATACAGTTACTTCAAGGAAGGTTGGTCAATACAGTCTCAGAATTCTCCCATGGGGAAGATTTCAATTCTGTTGGCATATAGAAGGAGAAGATGTTTATTGACACTTAGCCATATTAGTGAGGGAAATTTTCAGGGCGAGCCCATGCACAAAGTCCTAGCAGCACTATAAATATGTGGATAGAAAACACAAAATCCTGCAGCAGCTGAGCACTAGAGGCTTAGCTTGGCCAGTTTCTGGACCTTGGCAGGTTTGGTGTTAGCTGAGTGTTTGATAAACTGTGCTACTCTTCTTGTTCAGCACCTCTTTGACAAGGAAAAATACAGTGCTCAAGAGCACACTGTCATGGTCGCTGGCATTGTAGCATATGATTAGATAATACCTTCCAAAGCAAATATGCTGTTCAGCACATGAACGATCAAAACTAAGTAGATTATTTAACACTGTTGGTAAAATCACCCCTAGAATATATTACAGGAAGAGCTGTACAACCATAAAGCATATCCATTAATCTACATGAAAAATAACTGGTAGAGATACACACAAGGGTGGTGCAAACCTCAAAACCTGCAACTTCTCAGTATCAAAGCTTAGATCAGGCCTAAGCAGCAGCAAACAGTATCAGTAAAGCTGGAGATAAAACAGTGTACATACAGAGTATCTTCAAAGAAGAATGAGACTAGATCATACAGACCTGAAAACAATGTGCCCTTAAAACAATTTTTTGAGAAAACCAGAAAAAAAAGAGTCTTTCCAGGTACTTTTGGGAACCCTAAGCAAAGTAATTATTTAATGAGAAGTCCGTATAGCACTGGTATCTGTAGCAGTACTAATTAATTCTTCAAATCTGCTGAAGAAAATCATCGCCTCTTCATTGTTCCTCACACAGACCAGGCCATTTATCAGTATCAGCAAGGTCCATCCTACCTCATTACCTGCCTTGGATTAATGCTGCACCTTCTATCAACATATCCTAGCTGTTATTTATTTTCTTCTCACCACATATTGCTCATTGTCTAATTATCCTTATGAAAGGGGAATTATCTTTATGTGAATTCCCACAGAAAAGAGGATCAAAAAGAATACAAAAAACCTCTGACTTGTCCTCCTGGTCCCTCTGTTAAAAGTGTGAAGAATGACGAGCAGAAAGCATGCCATGTTCACAGGAGCATAAGCACCTGCAGCTGCCACTGACCTCCAGCGTTACAGCTTGACTTCCTCTGCGCCAAGCAAAAAGCAAATACAAATAATTGAAGGTAAGCCTAAGGGGTGCATCACAACCCTCAAAGTCTTTCCCTTGTATCACTTCTTCTTTGTAAAGTTCTTAAGGGTTCAGTTGCCTTCACACGGGGGTAGAAGGACAAAGGCAAAGCCTCAACTCTTTCTGTAACACAGGCAGTGCCTCAGCCTGCAACAGTGCTGGGTGCACGAGCCCCAGGATTGCTGGCTCAGGGTCTCCCAGCGCTGACACGGAAGCTGTGCAGAGGGTCAGTGTGCCTCAAAGAGCATTAGAGCTCCTGGCACCTTCAGAAGAACAGAGAGAACAGTAAAAGTGGCAAGTATCTCTCTGGACCTGGACCTGCTAATTTAGGGACTACAGATGTTGATTTTTTTCATATTTACAACACAGCAACTAGTGCTTTATCTAAAAAAATATATTACAATCCTCTTGAAACAAAGATGACATCTTTTAACTCTCTAACTCCCTGAGTTTACATGAGTTTTGGAGCAGTTACAGCTTTTTTGAACACTGTAGAAAAAGAGGTTGCACTTTTCTCTCCAAACCAAACACTCCTATTTTAAAAATGTTAATAAATGTGCAAGAAAGCTAAGTGTTTTGTCACATAACTCTAGATGAAAATAGTAGCAGAGATCAAAAGACATAAATTTCTATTTCTCAGGCAGAACTATTGGATCTTGAAGATTTCACAAATGCAACATCGTTTGCAAACAGAACGATCAGGCAGTCAATACTAACAGAAATTACAAAGCAGTCCTTTCTAGCCATCAGGGTATTTTTAGCAGTCATGCTGCTGTTTGGTTTACTCCTTATAGCCCCAGTCTGTGGAATCTTAGGATGTTGTAGCACCTTCCAGTACCTGAAGGAGCAGACAAGAAAGCTGGGGGGGACTTTTTACAAGGGCCTGTAGTGACAGGACAAGGGGGAACGGGTTTAAATTGAAAGTGGGAGATTTAGATTAGATATCAGGAAGAAGTTCTTCCTGGAGAGGGTGGGGAGGCACTGGGACAGGTTGCCCAGAGAAGCTGTGGATGCCCCATCCCTGAAAGTGTCCAAGGCCAGGCTGGATGAGGCTTGGAGCAACCTGGTCTAGTGGAAGGTGTCTCTGTCCATGGCAGGGGGGTTGGAACTAGATGATCTTTAAGGTCCCTTCCAACCCAAACCATTCTGTGATTCTATGATTATGATTCTATGACTGTGCAACAGTCTCTTCCCACAAATCAAGTTCACATGGCTAAGGAGAATAATTTGAAAAACAAAAGGAACTCTCCCCACAAAACAGGATTTCTGCCACTGGACAGCTGGCAGCATTCAGAGGAGCAGCGACACTCCTCCCTTTTTCTACAGCCTTCCTGACTTGACTATAATCTTAGAGCACCTAAGCTTCAAACCTCAGAACATCTCTGTGAATGAGCCACTTCTACAAATAGAGAATTGAAGTGTGAAGGAAAAAAACCCTCAGGAACCTACCATGCTTTTGCCCTCTAGACCTCAGAAGTTTAGGGAAGATGCTAAATCTCTCAAAGGCAACTGCAAGGCAATGACTGATCTCCAAACCATCCATCCCACACAAACTAGTGTTAGCAGTGTTCACACTGGAGCGTTCGAACTGAGTAATGAGTTTACAGATTGAGAGAAACACTCTTCAATGGGGATTAATCCCCCAAAACAATACAGTCAAAACAGTGAGACTATTTATTTCTGCTACTCCTGTTTGCCTCCTGGCTCATGTCCACATTGGTTTTTCCTTGCATTAAGATAATGGTCCTGTTCATATTACTTTACACTACTGTCTTCAGATACCATTTCTCTCTGGATCATTAGCATGTCTTCTCTGCCACAACAGTGCCTCGTGGTCCCAATCGTACCTTGTTGCCTAGCAGAACGGTGTGTGTGAACATAACTGAAGAGAGAACATGAAGAATTAATAAGAGTATCTTGCTTAGAGTAAGAGTTTGAATTCTCTTCCACTGTTTTAGTGATGCTTGGAATTTCTTTATGAGAAATAAACAAGATATTAATTAACTAATTGCTTATGTAACAAACATCACTACATAAAATCATCATCTAGAGGCACTGGAAGAAGAATTTGAATTATCTAGGTGAACTTCAAAGCAGAATTGCACTTGATGATTTCTACGGTAGTCTTCTCAAGTTTCCCAGCCATGTTTCCCAGTTCATGATATACCAGCACTCTACAGTTGGTAGCGTCTTGATGAGCCTGACCCAATTTTTGGATTATGAAAGACAATGCAAAGCAGCAGCTGATCAAAACTTAAAGGCTTGTTGGATGGGTTCATGGATGGTAAACCAACGGTGTCAGTGCTGTGGGCCAGCTGCCAGTTTCAGGGCACCCATACAGGCCTCTGTTGAAGTGATGAGCCACTCCAAATGCTGAAACTAAAAAGCTCTGCCTTCAGTGCTAAGTAACTGCTCTCCTGTTCCAGAGGCCAAATGGAAAGAAGCGTATTTCCGAGACTGTCTGCCAGATGCTAAGAGCGTAATGCCTACAGAATGAGGTCACTTCCATAGGTGGAAAAGCAGCAATAAGCTAAGCAGGTCACTCCACCCCAAGCCCTGCGCCCAGTAACAGCCTTTGCCTCCCTGTGGGAAAGCCCGTCACTGAAGGGCCATTGCCCTGGAGGAGTGACGACTTCAGGAGGCATCACTGCCAACTGCTGCGAGAGCTCCGGCTCTACACCCCGAACACACACCCTGCTCTTCCACGGCAGGCCTGGAAAGAGGGCAGCTCCCATCCATCCCCCACCACCCTGCCTAGCTGCAGGCAGCCTCCCAGGTGCACCCAACCCGCGCACCGCAAGCGGGACAAGCATGGCTCAGTACGACCGGCATCCTTGGCGAAGGCCTCACGTCAGTTCTACCGCTACACTGAAATGACGTAAGCTGTGCTGCAAGCGTCTCCTAAAACCACAAACATAATGCCTGCTGACACTAAGGACTAATAGCTCATTCTAACATCTCATCGCGTGCCACAGGCATCACGAAATCTTCAATAGAACTGTTCTACCAATGAAGGAACATTCCCTTCGCACAGCCGGAAGGCTCCCCACAACAAAACCTTTCCCCTGCACTGAAAGCTCTAGAGCAGAAGCAAATGGACAGGACAGTAGCCTAGACTGGAGTTCCTAACCCGACTTGTGCCTGCCAGCTGACCTGCAGAAGGGCTGGGCGGAGAGATGCGCACAGGAGAACAGGGGAGGGGGAGAAGGCAGGATTTCTGTGCTTGCTTTTGCTCTTTCATTCCACACCCATCACTTCTCATAAACAGCCTCTTTCCTTTTTGACCTTAAAGCTTGATGTTCCCTTCATCCTATCGAAGTTAACACCAACATTTTTATGGTTACAGTGACCAGACCCCACCTCAAAGTGAACCCCTTTTGCAGACAAGAAAATATGTAATGGTTGTTTTTTTTCCTGCAATTCTCCTGGGAATGAGCAAAGAGCAGGAGGTCTCTCCACCTGCAAAATACCATTGGCACTGAAACTTTCCCGAGGAGGCTGCCGAGCTCAGCCTGCTGTGCCGAGGCTGGGGATGAGGGCAGAGCCAGCTAGGCGGGAGCGCTGGAAGCAGCACCGCACACAGCCTCCGACAACCGCCCGCACTGACAACTGTGTGAGAATTAGGCTGCAGAGAGCTGTGGGTCACTGAGGACAGACTGCTTCTAGCAGCCGAGCCAGACAAGTTCAACGTAGACTTACTGTTTGTACGCTGCACTGCAGTCTGCAGTGCAGTCTCCATTGTGAATATACCCAAAAGCTGTGCACTCCAAATTTTAATTCAGACAGCAGGGAAGAAAAGACCAAAAAAGGCACTTACAGCCAAAGGAAAGAAAGTACAAAGGTCCAAGTAAAATGAAATTACAATTCCCGTAAAGTCTCTGTAACCCTTTTGTTCTATTTTATCCCATCTTCCTGGGCCACACTTTGTGATGCTGCACCTTAAATCAGGCTCATCTAAGTCTTACCCAAGTCAATGGAAAGCTTTCTGCTGGTTTTACAGCAGCCAGGATTTTGCTTTTTCATTGCTACTGTCATAGGAATAAGGATACAAGAAGATCTCTACAACTTTATTTCTTGCATAGTCTTTATGTTGAACGTGGGCCAGACACTAGAAGAGAGCTGCTCCAGGTACAGCCCGTATCAATGCAGGTCTAATGCCTACATTAAAGAAAAAAATGTTCTTAAGTAAAAAAGAAAAAAAGGGAATAAGCAGATAAGCATTTTACTACTTCAAAACACTACAGGAAACATGTCCCAGTGCAGGCTAGACTGCTCGCCTGAATCATTCCTCTGAATTATCCTCTATTTCATCTCTGAATCCAGTATTAAGCTGTTAAGAAAACGCTTCTTAAATTAGGAAGAATCTCTCTTGCTGCAACACAAAAGCATCTGTACAAAGTACACATGATATCACCTGGGAACAAACTAACAGGGAAGTAAAAATCATAATAACCTCTTGCAAATGAAAGTGATTTCCAGATATTTCCACTGGCTTCAGTGTTTGATTTGGAATTAAAGAGAACAGGGATTCAAAATCTGACCTCCAATCTGTAAATCCTTTTTTTCCCATTTAATTCTTTTAATACTAAGAACACAGCAATCAGATTAGAAACCAGTGTTGTCTGTATCTCTGTCCTTTAAATAAACTGCTGAATAGCACTGTATTATGCCTATGAGCTCTTTCAGACGATCTGTGAAAAGCATACTTAAAATTCCTCTTTCAAACTCAATTTGCAGTGATTTTCTTGCAGTAATATGAGAATAAATGAAAAAGATAATTGATTTCAACAGTAAGCGATTACACACAACGATTTTTCAACAGCAGTTGTCTAATTAAAAGATGATAAACCCAGCATATCAAGCTTTAGATTTAAGCATTGTTTTTAAGGTATTCACATGATATACAAGATGCACAACTTTTTGTATTCTGTTATATTGCAGATGCACCAAAATTCTTGTTACAAACTTTTAACCCTTCACAAAACATTTATGCTTGCATACATGATTTGTATCTGAAGGAAAGAAACAGCCACTGTCCAACGGAGTGAAAAGATCTGAAGATTATCCACATTAATAGGATTTACGACCAGGCTGATCTAAAAAGTGACACCGGACTAAAAATATCTCGACAAAATTAACAATGAATGATTTGTTATGAATATGAAACATGCATATGCACAGATGTCAGTTATATAACCCATTTCTTATTTCATTAAAGAGTAAACACTAGCCTGTTCTTTCAGCTTATCAGAACACAGTGAAAAGCAGGCACATTTCTCTCCAGTATTTCTCTCCTTTCATTAACAGATTTTTTAACTGCGTGTCTTTTACTACTGCAGCGCAATCTCATCTGCCTCCTCATTCTGAACTGCTGCGTACAAATGCCTATCGCTCCCAAAGGCTTTTCTAAGAAGCATCTGTAACAAAAGAATTGGAGGTGCATACCTTAACCTCTTGGTTGGCAAAAATCTCCACATCAACCCCACAGGCAACCAGAGTGGAGACATCACAGTCCATGCTACGGGCTGGCATCCCCCCCTTTCGTACACAGTTAGGCACGCTCAGAGGGACAAATGATTGGAAGGAAAAAAAAAAAAATCTTCAATACAGTATTGCAATTGAACAGTCCAAAAATCTGTTCCAGTGCTGACGATAAGCTTCAGACACAAGCTCTTTGCACTTAACCGAGTTGCTCCTTGCCTTTCCCTCGTACACCCACCAACTGAGCAGGCACAGCATAGTAACAGCGCTATTCCATCTCTCATGGCAATGACATCACCACAGAGACTGACATAAGCTAAATCTATTTTTTTCAACCCTTTTATCTCTAGGCAGCACAGTGGATCAAATTGAACGTGATTATGTGCTAAATCTGAACTCGGACTAAATCAATTCAAGCGGCGTTCACTGGCAACTGAGTCATAGCTGTTGTTTCAGCTGAGTGCTTATGTTGGCAAAAAAGATCGCCTGACGCTGAAAGCCACGCTCTGAGTGTAAATTAGCCCAGCATTTAAAGCCACTTAGCTCAGGGTAACGTTCGTTACTTTATTATACTTTAAAATCGATGGCAGAGCAGTAATGAAAAACAAAACAAAACCCCCCAAACAACATCAAACACAGCATTCTGCTTTTAACAGCCCCAAGTCTGTTTTAATAAAGCACGCTATGTTACCCCGCACACGAGCTTAGAGAACATCTAGTCCCGTCATCGGGAGCGATCCACACGCTGCAAATTCCATCCCGGTACTCGGCTATACAGGTTGCACCATGACTCATCTTCCGAAGGATCACAGGCATGGCTGCGTGATTGGGAAGTCAGTGCCCCTTCAAAGTACAGAACATGAAAATTTGCCATGGAATTGGGACGACACACTAGGCAGCTTTTACACCATCTGTGCTGAGGGTTACTCCCTCCCAGCTCTAACAGGATTCAACTGGAAGAAACAGATCTAAGTGAAGAAGTTTTACACCTGCTGACTCAGTGGTCTGTTTAGTCTTTGCAAGTTTATTTTTCAACGATAAAAATAAAATATCTACAAACTTGGGACTTCTAAAGTTGATTTTTACCCATTTACTTGCACCATTATTTTTCCTCTAACACTTCATGCTTGTGATCCATAAATTACTGTTAATTGTGGCAGGCCTACAGATGACATTTATGGTTAAATCAGATTAACAGGCAGAATTAAAACACTGAACTATTGATACAAACCTAGCAGCAGCACATAGCTCAGTGCAAGACTGTTCTGCTTACTCCGCCTTACTGACAGATGTTGCAGCTCATCCCACGTTCTGTGATCCTGCACAGAGTTTGCTACTGATATTTAAAGTAGGTTGTCTAAAACTGTCTTGAATGCCTGTGCTGAACCACAGTCAGGTTGGGCTGCAGGCTGCCATACCCTAACAGAAATCAAAATGATGACACCTGTGGAAAATACGTCAAGTTCTTTACATAAAACAGTGGATTCAGGCATCTAAAAGCAGAAGCAGCTTCAGATTATAGACTCAAGCTACTCAGCTTCCTGTCTTAATTCTTTTGCCAGCACCGTAAATTTAGTAAACGCAGGGAATTCCAGATTATCCAATGACAGAGGAACCTTCACCGAGAAAGCCACTCTTCACTCAGCACCCACGAGCTGGCAGTAAGGCTGGATGCTGATACGGAACAGCTGAGATCTCTTATCAGAACGTTCTTTTCCAAATTCTCTTAAATTATTTGCCCGCTTTTTAACTTGCATTTATAGTAGCCCCTCGACAATAATCGCAAACTAAGATCCAGAACCAGGACAGAAAGATATCCCAGCAGTAAAGATTTTACGAACCAAGACTACACTCATCAACGGAAGTAGATGGGGCAGAAACAAGGCAGCAAATGAATCAATATGGCTTATCGTGATAATCAATTATTTTGTACACCAGGCACTTAATCACTCTCAGGGTTTTATAAACCATAGGAAAAAGCTTTTTAGAAAGCATCTGAAGTTAACATTTTTGTGCACATTTAGAGGAATATGCATTCATATATTTGAATATCATATGTATGTGATATCATAAAAAAAAGCCATAGAGATGCCCGATGGAAGTTCAAAGTGGGCAGCGATGGAAAAATCATGTCATCAGAAAACTGAGAAGTTAGTAAGTGGTTATCAAAGAGCTGGAAGGAAACACCGAAAGCAAAGACGAGTCATGTATATCTGAGCCTAATGAAAGTTTCAGCAGTAAGGACCAACAGGACAAGAACCATAATAGATATTCAAAAAAGGGAAAGATGAAGAATTAGATGATGCTGATTCCCCAAGGTCTAGACAGACACCTGAAGTGCACGCGATGCCTGGTCTGAGTGTGGTTTCATAGCAGTGATGGAAAAAAGATCTTGCAATGATAGTTCCATAGTAACTTATTTCCTTTTTTTAATTTTTAAAACTGTTACCTACCAATTTCAATAACCCATCTCCTTAATCTTCTTATGAAAACTGGTACATGGCACTTTTACTGCTCATCTCCTTTCAAAACAGAATCATTGCAATTTTTCCTCTCCGAGTAAAGAAACCTTACTGAGATCACAATTACTTTCATTTCTTGTTTCTTCTTGACTATTCCTCAGCATAACCTATTTTTCCACTTTGAAAACCTCTCTAGCTCACTGGGATATTTTAGTGAGCTCTTTACAGAGACAACCTAGTTGGTTTTGCTTCTCGAAAACAAAGATTAACAGAAGAACTCTACAGAGCGTTTGAGTACTTCTTTCAATATATGTCATATTCTATTTGCTACTACTCACTTCTCATCTGAAATCAAGACATACTCCTATGTGAGATTTTTTTCAGAGCACTCTACAATTCCTAATGTTAATAAAAAAATCTTATTACTGGACAATTTAAAATTGATTAATGTTGACTGCTTTCTCCAGATGAGGAGACTTGTTTTTCAATCAGATTTAAAGAAAGATTCTTTCAATTTCTTTCAAAAAAATTCTTAACTCTGGATTAGACATATAAAATTTGGTGCTGAGGACCCAACCACAACAGCATACCTCTGTCAAGAGGGATTATGTTAGACTAGGTCTGGTATGCCCTGTGGGCTGGTAGCCAGCAGCAGCACAGTAGCAGCAGTCCTCAAGCATCCTCTGGTTCTGGTTCATCTGGTGGGAACCCACACGTCGAGTGCTCTGCCGTGTGAGCCAAAGCGCAGGAAGTGAAGGCCGTTTCAGAGGAAAATGACCTGAACTAGAATACTAATGCAAGTGCACCCAGAAGTCTATAACTCTATTGCTGTGACTACCAATTTTACACTGGATTTAAGACCACAACGACTAATTTAGAAAGAAAGTAGTGTTTTGAACAGTCATTCAGAAGTTTCTCAGTTGTTTCAGGTTTTGCTCACAGTAACACTGTGCATGCATTAAACGGGCACTATTCCACGTGTGTGAACGTTCCAGGGGAGTGAATTTAAGAGCAATTGAGACCCCCTTGTATATCTAGGCTCAATATGTAAAGACCATAGAATCATAGACTCACAGAATGGTTTGGGTGGGAAGGGGCCTTAAAGATCATCTCGTTCCACCCCCCCTGCCATGGGCAGGGACACCTTCCACTAGACCAGGTTGCTCCAAGCCTCATCCAGCCTGGCCTTGAACCCTTCCAGGGATGGGGCATCCACAGCTTCTCTGGGCAACCTGTGCCAGTGCCTCCCCACCCTCTCCATGAAGAATTTTTTCCTGATATCTAATCTAAATCTCCCCGCTTTCAAATTAAACCTGTTATCCCTGTCCTGTCACTACAGGCCTTTGTTATAATAAGCAAAAGCCTCATCCAGTGAGTAAATTATGTCACTCTTGCTTCTGATTTTAGCTGGTATTTTTGGTTACAATGTGGCTGATATTACTGTGAGGTCCAGATACAGTTAAGTATCCCTAAGGCTAAATCAGCAGTAGTTTGCTTGCAAAAGGTGCGTTCAAGATTTAGCACAAGTTGTTTTAATGACTTGACAGTTGAGCTTGAAAAGTCTTAAATCTGTGGGAGTATTTCTATGTATCGAGCTCAGATGTAGCTATAACTATGGTAATGCTGCAGAAAAACTCCAGACACAGGAGTAATGGTCGTACACTAGGGTGCAAACCATACTCCTTAAGGTGTGGTACAAATCCAGAAAAATAAGAAGAAACCCTTCATCAATGACCCGTTGATGCTTGAATGGAACAGCATCAATGACTCACATTATGCCTGACTCAAATGTTTTTAATGATATGCATCTTTATCGATCTCATTCAGCCTACTACATAAGTCAGAAGTATTTAAAACAAGCTCACTCATATACCTGTAGCTAGGAACATACGTTTACAAACACAATCCTATTTTTTAACACAATTATAAAAGACAAATACTTTCAAAAACCCATAAAGATTTAGTAACGTAAGAGCCATGGAAAAAAGCCCAGAAAAAAGACAGTTCTTCCAGTTTCTCTGTCTGCAGCAGAAGATAAGGCAACCAGATATATTCTTCAGGAGCAAAGTTAGCTCCTTCAAACAGGTTTTCCATAAAGCCATTAAACGGAAGTAGAATACTGATAACTCAGTAGGGCTTAGCTCAGCCAGAAAAGAAAAAAGAACACGCATATTTATTTTTTTTTAGCAAGCACTGACTTGTGCTAACGTAGATTGCATCCAAAAAGGATGGAAGGAACAGATATACCCATGCAGAAGAACACACCAGCAACACATCTGACATGGGGAATCTGGGCCAAGAATTGTGAACCGAGGGGAGAAGTGATCCTCATCTCAAGCTACGTTGCAGTTCACGCTCTGTATATTCTGAAGGGTGAAAGGCTGGCACTTTCAGGGCACAATTCAGAAAGAGATGTCTGAAGTTAAGGGAGATGTGAAAGCAAACAAGATAAAACACATTAACCAATGCTATGAGCGAGCATCACCGTGCTGGATGAATTCACCGTCACCTGGAAATAATCTTCCCACTCTTAATTCCCAAACAGAATGGCCATCAAATATTACTCTGTTAAATTATGCCCCTTTTATAAATGTTGTGAGGATTTTACCTCCTGACATATAGCCTCTGTAATACACGAAAAAGCCTGAGATTCCATTAATGTCCCATTTACAAACTTCTCCAAAAACAGAGTCAGCAGCTGAAACAAGTATGTGTTAAGGCACATGAAGCCCATCTGCACCAACTTACTCTTTCCTAGGTTCTATCTGAATTTCAGGAATTTTCAGAGGCTACGGAATAAAGCAATATCAAAGATATAAAATAGAGCTTCTAGAGCATTGTTGAACCCCCAAGATGATAAATAGATTAATTATATATCAAATAAAATGTCTTTTAGATATAAAATCTAGCTCGCATTTATCATAAACAAGGAACAATGAACTTTCCAACAGCTACAAACCCACTGATTTTTCTAAGAGAAGCTTGACCCCCAAGCTAAAGTTTCTACAAATTGGCAACAATTGTGGCAGAAATGTATGCTGATTCACCCCTTCCCATAACAAATCATCTTTCCTACGTTTTGAAGATTTTAGAGACAGAATTTTGGCCAGAGAAAAATAGAAAATGGAATTTTGGATATCAGGAAGAAGTTCTTCCCAGAGAGGGTGGTGGGGCACTGGGACAGGTTGCCCAGAGAAGCGGTGGGTGCCCCATCCCTGGAAGTGTTCAAGGCCAGGCTGGATGAGGCTTGGAGCAACCTGGTCTAGTGGAAGGTGCCCCTGCCCATGGCAGGGGGGTTGGAACTAGATGGTCTTCAAGGTCCCTTCCAAGCCAAACCATTCTGTGATTCTATGGTTTTAAGCTTTAGAGCAACCCTAACAGTAAGTTCCTCATACGTGCAGAAACTCCAGAGCTTGGAAAATCCCTAGGTGAACTATGCCTTGGCTGTGCTTGATTTTTGGAATGGTAACTTTTCTGTATTTTAAGTGATATTTTGCTTTTCTGTAGGCAATAACTTTGTTAGTCACACTTACAAGATCTCAGAATCCGAAGGTCCAAGAGTGTGAAAAAAACCCAAATCATAAACATCAACGAAGGATTTCTCCCTCCTTCAATGAAGATAGTATCAAGCCACTCCAAGACCCACATATGATAATGTGAGAATACTTCAGTGACTGAATAGACAACTAAGCCATTTAGCTAACATCACGTTGCTTTCTCATTTAGCTATATATAAGTTTTAACTCTGAGTCAGAATTATTCAGTTACATTTCGTGTGGCAGTTTCATTCATAGTCCTGAGCTTCCAAGCGTATGCGGGGAGGTGTGAGTGGGTAGAAATCAGTGCATTTGTCTTCTGGAAACGATTACACATCCTTCTCTGTGCCAGATCCACACAGGACAAGAACTGTAACGGTTCCAGAGTACAGAACCCTCTCTCTCAGAGAAAGAGCTGCCGCAGTTCAGAAGTCAGGACGTCCTTGATTCGTTTGGTGAACAGATGACCACCCATGGAGCACACAGCACACACCAATCCCTGCTAGCAGAAGAGAATCATGACCCTGCAGCACAAGGTAAATTATTTGCAGTCTAGCTACACAGTATCATAGATAAATCGCATAGCTTTCAGTTTTAAATTAAGAGAACTAAACATATCTCTTTATCCTGGTATATACATTGTCATTATAGGCGACAGTTTTGGGACAATTTTGTTGCTTCAGCATGGATAGCTACTGCAATGTGAGGTGCCTTAGGGTATCCAAGACACATGCAGGGGGTTGACAACCATGTTAAAGGACTTCTGGAAGACCCTTCTCTTCTGAACGCTCAGCCAGATGGTGTGAGAGATTCTTTAAGATACTTAAATGAGCACTAAGCATCTATATTTGGGCAAGTGAATGATACTTGTTCAATACACTCCAGGGACTCTGGAGTGAGATTTTGCTGACCAGTCGCTTGACGAGTAGCTTAGGATGGGCTGTATTGCTCTCTAACCTCCACCAAGTGCTAACTAGATTTTTGGCAACCACAACAGAAACTTCAGCTTATAGTGCATATCTATCTAAACTGATGTTTCAGTGTTGATCTTGAACTGAATCCTACACATAATGTTACCACTGTGCCTCCATTCCTTCAAGAGCAAGATGAGAATAGTGATACTCACTGTGTAGATGAACGGCAACGTTAATGAGCATGCATAAAACAGATTCCCAATGCAAAATAGATTTTTATGTGAGCTTTAATTTTATAGAAGTGAGAGAATGATCAAAGACTGCAAAACAGGTGAAGAGCTTAATATATATTACTCCTGCAGTACCTGAAAAATGGAATTTAAGCCAGGTCAGATATGGATCCTGTACAAGGCTGCCACACACAGAGAATGCCAGGCTGGAGCTCCAGGAGCTGCAAGAAACTCCAACATCTCAGACACCTTCTCAGTTCACAAGGGGAAGATGGAGGTGTTACAGGCTGGCACAGGAGCAAGATGCTGAAGAGATGGATCCAGTTCTTGACAGAGCTACCTCTGTGACCTTGGACAGAAAACATGCAGGAACACACATTCGGAAGGGCTCAGAGCCCTCATATTTTATTTGGATATTAAGTGTAAACTGGGCAGGACAGGTACTCGCCATTACAAGACATTATTTAATAGATGATGCTGACTGGGATAGGCTTGTAATACTCCTGCCTAAAAATGTGATTTACAGTTATCCATGAACTCTGTTAACAGTTTCAAAATGCATTTTTAAATCCATGTACCCTTACTTGCCTCAGACTAGCAAGGGTATTTAACATGCCTGTATGTTTTCCTTGTCATTTGGGACACTTCATCACAGCCAAATGCCCTTGAAAGAAGATCCTGGAACACCAGTGCTCACTGCTGTGAGAGAGACCAGCCTTATCTCTTAACTGCAGCTCTGCACAGGACACGCAGGTGAGAGATTTAATGGCTGTGCTGAGAAGAAAACAGTGCTTACTGCCAAGCCAGCAAAAGCAGTCCAGTTCAAAGGAAAAATGAGAAGAAAAAAAAGAGTAAACTGCCAGACAGCATGCGGTGAGACAGCAAATAAGAAATCTATTATTCATTGCTTTATTATGTAATAGCTATTTTACCCTGATATTACAGCGTGGGTATTTATTTTGCTGCAACACTTTAAACGAGAGAGTCTCTCCTGTTAATCCCCTGATCCAACTGCAGACCAAAAAAAAAAAAAAAGTGTTGATACTGAAAATTTACCATATAAAAACATCCATTGTCTTCATTACAGACAGAGGACACAGTCTTCCATTTTGATATACTTCCTGTTATTATTTTTTTGTTTATGTTAACAGATGGAGATTAGATAATATGAGACCCAAAAATCAGTATAAAGCTTCTCCAGTGCCTCTGAAGTGAGATTTGAAATCTGTTAAGGAAATTGTGGTTTTTCCCTGGAGCACAGAACTGATGATCAGGAAAAAAGAAAAAAAAAAAAAGAAATTTGAGTAATTCTAAAATATTAGTGAACTTTTAAGGTATTTATAAAATGGCTTTAGCAGAGTCCCTCCCCATAAGGCTGATTTCATTACTTCACAAACAGAAGAAAGAGACCACGATGGCCCATGGAGGAGCCTGTATTTTACATGAGGATAAGAGATCAGATTTAGTTCACCCCTTTCCTCTCCCTAAAAAACAGACTGATTTTCCCATCTAGAACTTGAGAAACCATCTTCCATTCACCCAGGTCAGGAAAGGACCAGAACCAGCCTTCCATTATTCTGTTTTGCACTGTCAGCTTACTCAATATTCCAGTAGTTCTTATGAAGTGGGATACAGATCTAAGCAGATATTAACAAAAATAAACTAAACCAGAACTTGCTCCCATGCAGTCTTACACATGAAGGATCAGTACAGTGGTTTCAGAAGATGCATATTTATACATTTCTAAATAATTTAGTCATTGTATATGTTGGCTCACTAATAAAAAGGCATTATAATGCATTATCAACTTTAAATTGACAATAATTAAATAGCAGGAACATTAAAAATACAAGTGAGTGACAGAAAATTGATCTTCTTTCAAAGCAACTTTCCCATATTTAAACATTCAGCT